>NW_024868413.1:159810-181514 GCF_013358625.1 Macadamia integrifolia | reverse complement strand
CACCTGTATATAAATTTGGAGTTTCTTATTGATGGTTCTATAATGAACGCAGTGCGCAATACCCCACGTCTCATAACTTCGTTAATCCTTGATAGTCACTCCTCCCACGCCATCATGGTTTCGGTATCGTAGTAGTGGTTTTAATCGTATGGGTCATATCATATTAATTGTATCCGTTAAGACAGAACATTCAGGGATAAAATAGTAAAATAATATATTTTTCAAAAAAATCAATAACAAAAATAATCGATACATACCGATCTAGATTGATACCTAAATCTATGCACACCATAGGATAAGAGAAGAGAAGCATAATAGGAGTGTTAAGATCAATGGGACCCAAAGGACTTATCCCTATTTAAAGAAAAATATTAGTACTTTAGATCATTTTATATCTTACAAGTGAATTAATATCAAATACATAGAGAATGAGGATCAGTCTCAACTGATAATAATCGATATTGGCATTCTGATCGATCCGATTCAATTTTTAAAACTATTGTTCCACTTGGCTACTAGAATTGTATCATTAGGAACAACTTGTCTGCTTTGACTTTTTGCATCTATTGCTTAACTTTGATGCATGATTTCATAAATCACCGAGGTTAAGATAATAAGGCCGGTTTCATGTCAAAGAACTAAGATTAAGAGAAATAATAAGTGATTATCTTATTATAATTCAATATTAAGGGAACCCACTTTCTTCCATTTCCTGCCCGTGATTTATTTTTTATGTCATGCAAACGATGACTTAAAATATAAACATCCGACTCTGGAAGACAAAGGCTTGAACGTATGGATATAGTGATTTGTAACAAATAGTTCATTCTAAGTCCTTGACCAATTTCTCCATGATTAGCAATCTAGAATACATAAGTCAAATTGCAAGAGTCATGATATATTTTAATCCCATCTCTTCTAGGACTTTCGGTAGCTTCTTTTTTTTTTTTAGGCATACCAAAGTGCATGTTGAGTGTTGATGTCTTGTATTCTATAATTTAGATTGTATTCCCTCTAAAGGGTTGTTAGGCCCGGAGGAGTAGACCCACTCCATTCTTACCTTCATTTATTGAGCCACATTGATTTAGGGGCCCATGCGGGGAGGATTCAGGGTTGGGCCACTCCCGAGAAAAATAGTTAGGCGGGTTTACATGGAGGTCAATTAAAAAATTGCATTTCTTTGTTCCCTTAAATTGGTAGCGATGAGGATTATTGAGGTCACATGGAATTCTTTGTAAACATAGAGAGGTGAGAGGAAGAGAACTTTTGACCATTTTCTCCATTGGTAGTGAAGCTGTTCCTGAATTGACGAGATCGAAGTAGTAGGTTTCCAGCCCAGCTGTTTACATAGAATACAAGGAAAAGTCTCTTCTGATCTTACAATTGTACTCATCGGTCAACTTAGATATCTCCGAATGACTTATACCCCTAGAGATCTTTGACTTCAATCTTGGACTAGGATGATTGCTTCTTCCACCTTTAGCAGCATCCATCTGACTTCTCTGTGAAGACAATTCCCAATCCAGGAGGAGTCTATGCAAGCCCATGTTAGCCTGAATGTCTTGTTGTTTAATGTAGAACGAGAATTCTCTTAGCAACGTAAAGTACCGATCTCTTCTCCAAAGAAGGGGAACTGAACTCGATCAATCTCTTAGGCTTTCTAGTCCTAATCTATTATCTCAATCTATAGTGGAAGCAGCCATTCGCGGAACGCCCTTGAGTTTATCCATTGATCCTCGGGGTACAGCGAACTCAAAAGAGTGATGATTTTCCTTTTATGGGAAAGGTGATGGATGGCATTGTACGATGCTTTCGAGTTCCTTCTTAGGTAGCCATTGTATGCTATTGAGTTCCGTAGATGTTGGCACATTGCGGAACCAAGTATATCCTTGTGTTGTGGTTTCTTAATTGTTTTTCTTTCTATCATATTGTATTTTCTACATTGTATATACGGTTTCTACAACCCAAATAGGAAAGCATATAAGAATTAAATAGGTAGATTACCTAGCTTCAGTATTTCCATCAGCAAGAAAACTATCTAAAGAACAAGAAAACTTAGAAGATACTTGATGTTGTGGTAAAAATATGTGGACAGCAATAACACGGCATGTATCGAGCTATCTGAAGTTGCGGGGCTAGATGAACGGCTTAGGCCCAACAAGGTCATCCATGATCCACCCAACCTATGGCAAGTGTCCAAGACAGAAGCCGACTAGCCAAAACCGTTAAGGGAGCATCAGTGGCTGAACGACTAGGCCGGTATCAGGGCAGAAGGGACATCACGTGCGTGTCACTCATATGGCTGCCCGAATCATTGAACAGGCCAAATGCATGGTCCTTGAATGAATGACAGGTTCCTAGGAACTCTACCCATCAGGCAGTAAATGCATGATTTGTCACTCAGGGCAAGTAACTCGACAACCACGCCATTTATCCTTGGCCACTTGACTCACGACCTCGATAGATCACCGTCAATATATGCCCCAAAAGAGAGCTGGACAAACCTAGCTCACAGGCCATAAGTTATGGAATGAATCCTAATGGGGAGTCTCACTAGAGCATCAGATCTTCCCTCAAAGGAAGGGAATCTCATCATATTCTTTGGGATATGGTCAATATGAGGGGTTCCAATAACGGCAATTTCTATTGTATTCACTTTCCTACTAGATGCCTACTATACCTAGACTCTTACCGACAACAGAAAGCTACCAAAGCGGGACTCTCAACCAATAGTCGACATCTTCAACTATAAAAACCCAGGCAAACCTCTTTCCAGAGGACCGATCTTTTTCCATTCTTACTGGAACTATTTGTTTGTGGAAAAATTTAACTTACGCATTAGAGAGTCCCTCACTAGATTAGTTTAACGCTTACTCTCTCATGTTTATTCCTCTATGCAGGATACGAAGACCACCTAGGTGTATTTCCTGACACAACAAATTGGAACCGTCCGTGAGAATCTCACTACTAATCAAGGAATTTGCTCGAAAACATGAACTTGCACAATGGATGATCCCTGTCTCTTCCTCCTACAGCACAGGGAGGACAAGGAAAGTAAGGGGTTCCACTTGCAGGACAAGAGGACATCAGAACCCTGCTAGCAGGGTAAGCTAACATCAAAAACCTTCCAACAAGACAACTAAACTTCGAAGCTTTTTCCCCACCAGTAAACCATGCTTTCTTGTCTCACTCATAGCTAGTGGAGAACCAACCAATGGCCAAGCACAACAAGTGAGAGGAGGCTTACCTCCCCCTCCACCAGTCATTCAGTTGAATCCTGAGGGACCGGTAATGAATGCACAAGTAAATGATATGTTTCAGAGATTCATCCGATAGTTTGGACTAACTCTTCCCCAGGGGGGATTATCCATCATACCTCCAGAAAAAGTGTCACGACCAAAATCGATGGTCTGAAGATGAAATGGGTAGGTAGGATCCACCAATGGGTGGTGTTAAAGCCCCAAGTGTGCTAGCATACAAAGAGACAAAGGAAGTCGAAAGAACCACCTAGCGGGCATCAGGGCCACAAGCCTTGGCCCTCTATGCGCATAGGTTTTCCATCAACAAGCATTCATAAGGTGAACACAGGAGCGGTCGATCGGTGGAGATGCAAATGCCACGTGGTTTCACCTAGAGATCTGAATCATGAGCCCGAAGCCCCACGCACTGGACCAATCCTCCGGGGGCTAATATCAACAGAGGACCAACCCATCACCAATGTCCAGTCCTAAGAGAACAAGTCGTTTGGGACGAAGATCACCAAAAGGCTTCGCACAGGGATGTGGGGATGGGCAGCAACACAAGCAAGAACCACACCGACCAAGTCCGCATCACTTGCCAAAAAGACTTCACTCCCCCAGGATTCCACGAGAAGATGTGCCAAGTTATGAGCGATGCGGGACATCAGGGAATGGCCACGAGAGATGTCAATCTCCCGAAGAGTCCTAAAACTCCAGGGATGTTTAAACAAGCCCCCTCCTTCCAAAGCTATCTGTCCTAGTACGGAAACAAGTCTAGAGTGTCGCGTTTGTGAACTGGACCAGAAGGTGAACAATATGAAAAAGTTGTGGCAGGAGTCCCGAACGTCCCTACTACACACAACTAATTTATCAATTAAACTCATAGATATGAGATCCTTAAAAAATTCAAGATGCCTACCTTCATTCTATACAATGGGAAGACCGACTCGATGGACAACCTCTGGCATTACAACATGGTAATGCCCATCCAAACTTATATGAAAGCAGCTCTCTATCGAGCATTCCCTATCTCACTCAAGGGAGTGGCACGGAAGTGGTACTCTACCCTAAAGCCCCAGTTGATCCATAACTATGACGAGCTAAGAACTGCTTACATCTCCAGGTTTCAGACCAGCATTTGATAGCATAAGACTATGCATAACCTATTCATCATCAAGTAGTGTCATGATGAATCATTCCATACCTATGTCTGTCACACCCCATTCCATACAGAACTGGATCAATGACCGAGTTAACTCCTGTTAATCCAAAACCTGCCAGGATCATCTGATATAGTAACCACAACACAACATACACACACACTAAGTCAAACAAATCTTGTATTTCAGCGGAAGCCTTACATGTACATACCTGTAAATACCCCAATACTCTTGATACCCAAATTGTGTTACATAATACATTTACATTTGGGCCCATAGGCATGATATATATATATACAAGAAATACAATTTAAACCTCAAAAGCATCAAAGGGGTAACATTTCCAAATTACTCAAAAGAATCCTGAGTAGGATTAGTGTTGCTGACTCACAACACAGCTATCGCACGGACACTCGGCCCCATGCTCAAGATCTTCAGGGACCCACCAGTCCTCGACTAGAAACTTCACAGTGGGTCCTAGCTCTAGCTCTTTAGCCGGATAACCTGTAAGATCATCTAAAAATTGATGCACACATGGGATGAGCTCACTAACCCAGTAAATGAAAAGAAAGACCAAACAAGTATGCACAATACAAATGACTCTAGATGCATACAGTTTATTTTATTATCTTAGTCCACTTAGACAATAATTCTAAGTTATAGGTCATGTGCTACTAGTAACCATAGTGCACGTATGCTCCGGGTACGAGCCACGAACCCCATCCTGTGATAAGCCCATAGGGTTACCGGAGAAGGCCAGTCGTGGGTACCGAAAAAGTAAATGGGTCTTACCCTGCATTAAAGTAAAATGGGTCTTGCACTGCATTAATTTAAAAGCAGTATGATTGACCCTTTTATTATATCAGCAAAGTTGTCGACTGTTCTAATGATCAGCTGGGCATACTTCTAACCGCCACCGTTGGTACATAACCTCAGGCTTCCCCCTAGTGATATACCCAACACCTAAACCTCTGCTGGGAAAGGTCGTAGCACAGGAATATGTCATTCCTAACCGCATGCTCCTATATGATATAGTACGATTACATAGTACCACCGCGTCCCATTCCACGAGCCACCAATGTATTTGTGTCAAAGCCGACTACGGTATCTAATCTAGCAAAACATCATATTCAATAGTTTAAAGTCATCCATCTCATATCACAAGCAAGAATAGGCATTTAGCAATTAAAGATGTCAGTATGTCAAATTATAATTAAATTTCATAATGCACACGTCAATGCATGCAATGGCACTCGTGGATGACTAGTCTACACAATAATAATATGATGACATGACTAGTCTACAACCAGAATGATATGATGCAAAGTCATCTTCCCACTTACCTAGTTGTGTATGAAGATCACCCTTGGTACGAGGAAGATCCGACGTGCGTTGATGCGAGTTTCTAGTACAACCTATCATAAAAAGAGTTGGGTTTAGTATATCTCTACTTTAGGGTCATAACTAATAAGGTATAATGATCCCAATGTCTTTAGAATCACTAGAGAAAGTTACCCGACAATTTAGGCCAAACTGAGACCTAAGAAGTCAGATTGGTGGGTCAACCGACGGGCAAGGCACCCACCAGTCCTTGCTCGCCGCTCGACCCAGGCACTCTGCTTAGACCGATAGGCCAGGAGCGACGGGTCAGGTTGCCCACCTATCTTGCTCGCCTGTCAAGCCAACATCTTTGCTTGGACTAGCGGGCCAGGAGCAGCGGGCCAGGTTACCCACCGATCTTGCTCGTCGGTCGAACCAGTAGCCTACCTAGGATAGGCGGGTGGTGGATTGGTGGGTCCGATCATTCCCAAGCACCCACCAATCAGAATAGAGATTTTGTTGTTCTCTCCCATTCTTCATCCCACCTTGGGAAAACCCCCACATGTCGATTCGACTGCATTTTTCACAAATCTAAGGCTCCAAATCATGATTCAAACCTAGATCTAAGGTCGATCCAAAGTCTTGAGCGTGGATCTTACCTCTTTGCTCAAGAACATCTCAAAACCCCAAATCTTCTCTTTAGCTCAAGAGATCAACAAATGCTTCATAAATCTTATAAGTCTTCCTCTAAATCCTTCATAAACAATATATATGACATTTATTAAACCTTAGATTCACATTCTCAAGAGATAATAACAAGATCCAAAAGATTCCTACCTATATCATAGGATCTCACTTAGGGTTTTGTGAGGGTTTAAGGAATACCGTCTTTACTCACTTCAAACACATAGATCTCGAGATGAGGGTTGCTAATCCGGTGTTGGATTCAATCTGACCCTGGCGACGTACAACGATCATCTTTTTCCCCATTTTCTTCTTCCTCTCTCCTCTTTCTTCTTTTTCTCTCTCTTCTTTGTTTTTCTCACCCACCGTATAAAATCCTGTAAAACAATAAATGAGGTGAAAGAAAGGTAATAAATACTATTTGCAGTTCCCGTTTTAACTAACAGTGGTCATGTCTTACAATGCATACAAGAAGCTGTTCGACTTAGGGAGACAACAAGTTTAAACATGCCACGAGCCCCTGTATAGCTTCGTTGGAATGACGGCGTACATTAAGGGATGCATTGAGTTACCAGTCACCATCGGAGAGGGCCTCATTCAGCAATAGTACTCGTCAATTTTACAGTCGTTAAGATGGCGTCGACCTATAATGCCATCTTAGGCCGACCTGCTTTGAACGACCTAGGAGCCATAACCTCTACCAAGCATCTTAAAGTTAAGTTCCCCCACCGATCAGGGAATTGGGGAGTGTCGCTCGAGTCAAAAGTATTCATGTGAATGCTATGCCAACTTCGTCGAGAAAAAGTCACCAGTTCATCCCAAGCGTGTAGCATTGAATCACTAAGGCGACCAAGCAAAGAGTGTGAGAAAATCGGCTGTGGGTCTACTATATGTTGTCTTATCTTAATTTTATTCTGTCATTTTACTATTTGCAATTCTATTTTGCGTACTAGTTTCAATTTTGAACTACCTCTTTTGAATCTTTAAATGGAATTGGCATTGCGGGAACTTAAAAGACCAACTCTAAGGCTCCATTTGGTATCGTTTCAAAAAAACATTTCTGGAGTTTTTTCATTCTATTGGAACGAAAAAACGGAATCTTCTGTTTGGTGCACTTATGGTCCGTTTCTGTTTTTTTTGAACAAAAAGTGAAAAAAAAAACTGAAAAAACGAAATTAGACGGAACTCCAAAATGGAGTTCCGTCTTCCCAGTTTCGTTCCATTTTACAAAAAAAAAAAAAAAAAAAAAAAAAAAAATTCTCGATAAAAATCTGAAATTTTGAAACACCATTTTTTCGTTTAAAAACTGCGTTTTGACACAGAAACTGAAATTTTCGTTTTTGACACGAAACGGCGTTTCTGGAACAGAAACGATACCAAACGGGCCCTAAGTTAGTAACTAAGCCCGATCTATACTGACTGGTGAAAAGTCTAAGAGACTGACTCTAAGCAACCTACTAAGCCAGGTCTATACTAACCAGCAACAAAAACCTAAAAAAAAAAAAAGAAAGACAAACTCCGGGTTAGCAATAAGCCCAACCTATACTAGGTGGCAATAAAGACCAGCCTTGGCCACCCTCGGTTGGCACAAAGAAAAAATCCAACCTTCACAACTCAGAGACACAAACTAACGTTGCACGTAGAAACAAGATCGTTTATTCAAAGAAGATTTATAAATACATATAAGCCCCTACTGTTCCACCCTCTTCGCCCTGCGCAGTAGTCTGTAGGTCCCACAAGGACTTGAGATCGGCTTCTAGTTGGGTCATCCACTATTCGGCCTCTTTTTTTTTTTCACATGTTCGTGCTGTAAGGCGGTGTCTCCCTCTTGTAGACAAGCCCGAGTGGAATCCAAATTTGACCGAACATCTGTAAAGTGCAACTTTTTCTCCCTATCCGATCAATGGGATCGCTCGGCCCTGTAAGCCTCTACTGCCATTACAACTAGGGCTTCGAGGATGGTTAGTTGTTCTTGGCCGATCAAGGGATCAAAATCCTCTGTTTTTCTCATCCATGTTTTTCTTTATTTTGCTATCTACAAAACGTGACACATGGACAACAAGGAGACCAACAGTCAAGATTGGGTGAGGATTATTACATCCGATGCGTTGGTCTTAAAGTTGTCCACGTGTCGCATTCTACAGGTAACAAAACAAGGAAAAACAGGGATGAGAAAAACAGAGGATTATTTTCTCCAACCAAATGGGAACCATCTCCATTCAACAGGATCTCCGATCGACAGGATGTTCAACCGCTCAGCCAGAGAGGCAATCTTTTGATCATTCACTGCTAGGGAAGCATGAAAAATTTTCACTTTGTCTGACAATTTCTCCATCTGGTTGTATGCCTCGAAGATGTACGCAGAATCCTATGCAAGTTAAAACAGTGTCTGGTAAAAAATAGGAAGGAAGCAACTAAGAGACAACACTTACTCGGGCAAGAGTTGCCCTCCCCTTTTGGCATAACATACACGTAGGCA
Organism: Macadamia integrifolia; assembly: GCF_013358625.1. Classification (NCBI taxonomy): domain Eukaryota; kingdom Viridiplantae; phylum Streptophyta; class Magnoliopsida; order Proteales; family Proteaceae; genus Macadamia; species Macadamia integrifolia. The sequence continues at coordinate 172,632 of NW_024868413.1, read as the reverse complement.
TGTTACCTAAGGTCGGACGGTCCTCAAGAAAGTGGGACATCCAATTCCAAAACCCAGCTACGAAGTCAGCCCCAAAAAATAGAACACTAATCAAAAGGCACGATAGTCGGTTCTAGTAGTCTAAAGTTGTACAGTCGCCCCTAGCCTCAGTCGCCACAATCTATGCAACCTCTTTGGCCATAAACATGCAAGTTAAGGAAATATGACCCACAGGCGATGGGCCATGAGGGGTTGCCCTTTCCGGAGGAGGCACGATTTCCCTCACACAGCTCAAGGATCCACCTAGCAGGATGGGCTAATCCCACAAAGGATCTCTCGACTCCATGAACGTGGGTAGGTCCTCCACCAGGGATGAGCCACCACCATCCGGAGTGGTCCTTAGGTCACCCTGAGTGGTGTTGGTTGGGCGGCCTGTTCCACCAACTTGACTTGGGCAGCTAATGTAGGTGACGCCCTCAGAATGGGGGGTAAATTTTGTCCTATTAGGACCAACGGGAAGGCTTGGAAGCACCCCGGTCCTCCTCTTCATTTTCCATCTCTCAAAGGGACGATCAGAAGCCTTTGATTCCATTTCTCTATCAATCTCAAGCCTCGATGCCTCTCCCCCACTCTAAGCCTCAGCATCATGGAGGGCAAAGGCCTCTTGGATTGAGCAACGAAGGTGACACGGCAATAAGAATCACGAGATTAGCATCCGAAAAAAATAAAGAAAAGAAAAACTATAATGACTCAAGCCATGTCAAGTGAGAAAACTCTCATCTCCCAACTCAGCAGTGTTGATGAACCGACCCGAGTCCATCAACCCTCGGAGGATCCGTTCATCTGAAGTTATTAGAATAGGCGAGCGGTCAAGGAAGCAATGTCTGGTTCGTATTAGTTATTGCTAATCGATAACCCTTCAAACTTAGAAACGAGGAAGAATTTGGTTTTCCATTCCTTTGATTGAGGAAGGATTCCCTTCCACGACTCTAACTTCCGAGCACAGGCTCAAGGCGTTCCACTCCAGTCGATCGCCGAACAATTTCAGGTGGAAAAACGTTAGGAATAAGATAAAGGAGGTCAAAGGGTCTTATCCAGGGACGAGGGCGCAAAACCCTGGCAAGTTACGCCAATCGTTTGGCTGAAGCTAGGAGGGGCTAATATTGTAGTACACAAAGATCTCCCCAATGAGGAAATGGATGGGAAAACAAAGACGGGCCCTAAAGAATCTTCATACACGCATACCTCATATGCTAGGGGGGTACAGGAAAACTCACTCTCCAATGGAGCCCGCAGGACCATTGAATTAGGTATATGATAGCGGGATCGGACCCATGGCACCTCTTCCCTCAGGCAACTGCAGTAATTCAAGGCTCAAACCCCAAACTCATGGAGATAAGAACCAAGTCGCAACCTCTCTGGACTTAAAAAATAGTATAATAAGAATTTGCCTCTATAACACCCTAGCCAGAGTTAATATTGCTTCCCGGAGGGATACCCGATAGAGTAGGGACAAACGACATGATGGGTCTATCTATAGTGAAGACTACCCCCTTGTCCGGCTTACAGACTCTGACAAAAATCCATGGCCGACAACGACCAAAGAATGATAAAGGAAAATGGAAGTCAGTCGAGTTAGAGGACATGAAGAAAGAACGAGACATACTTAGAAGCAAGCAAACCCTCGATAGAAGGAAAGCATGACAACAACCGCAACGGTCCTAGAAAGACAAAGCTCGAGAATTGCAGAAGGGCAGAAAGGAAAGAACGATGAAGCAGGGAAATCTTGAAAAACCAAGGAAGAAGAGATGAAGAAGACGAATAGTGGAAGCTTTAAAAAAACACTTTTCGCCCTCCTTAGAAAGTATGGGCAATTAATGCCGAACCGGTGAAAAGACAGATATCATGAGAGGAGGTGCAAACCGGACCAATCATGCACATTGTTTCGCCTCACTTATGTAACGCTAGCAGCAGGACACTGACATGGCAGCTCTCAATTCATTGAGTCGACATGGCAGCACTCAATTTATTGAGTCGTCAAAGAGGCATCTTTTCAAGAATGAAAGCTGTCAAAGTTTCAGCATCACGCCCAAAAAACCCATGGTGCATTAAATGCTAAAGAGGGCATTAGTTTGAAAGGCGAAGGACTAGCCCTTTGTGGCGGTTATTTACCTCATTGGCTATAGCCCTAGCCGAATGGAAAAGGACCACTGACCTGGCTGTAAGATTCCACCCAATCTACGGCAGGCATCCAAGACAAAAGTCGACTGGATAAAATCGTTAAGGGAGCATCAATAGCCTAATGGCTAGTCCAATATTGGGGTAGAAGGGACATCACGTGTGGATCACTCATATGGCTGTCCGAATTATTGAATGGGCCCAACTGCATGGCCCTTGAATGAATGATAGGTTCTCAGGAACTTTGCCCTTTGGGAAGCAGATGCACAATTTGTCATCCGAGGCATGTAGCTCGGCAACCATGCCATTTATCCTTGGCCACTCGACCCAAGACCTCGATAGATCACCGTCAAGATATGCCCCAAAAGGGAGCTGGCCAAACCTAGCTCGCAGGCCGTAAGTTATGGAATAAATCCTAGTGGGACTCTCACTAGCGCATTCGATCTTCCCTCTAAGGAAGGGAATCTCGTCATATTCTCCATGATATGGTTAATGTGAGGAGGTCCAATAATAGCAATGTCTATCGTATTCACTTTCCTGCTACGATGCCTACTATATCTGGACTCCTACCTATGACAGGAAGCTACCAAAGCGGGACTCTCAACTAATAGCCAACATCTTCAACTATAAAAACCCAGGTAAACCTCTTTCCAGAGGACCAATATTTTTCCATTTTTACTGAAACTATCTGTTTATGGAAAAATCTGACTTGGGCATCAGAGAGTCCCCCACTGGATCAAGCTGATGCTCGCTCTCTCGTGTTTATTCTTCTGTGCAGGACGCGAAGACCGCCTAGGTGTGATTTCTTGACGGAACACTTGGTAAATGTGAAATCTAGATTTTCCTGAAGCATCGCACAAGACCTCATTGTCAAAGAAACTCCTATGATGGTCCATAACAAATGAAAAACATGAACAAGTTACCTTTCTTTGTGAGGGCATTGGCAACCAAGTAGTATGATAGCAGTTATGAGAAACTTTCCAAGAGATCCCACTCAAGTTTGATGGGAGAGTGTTGCTGCCGAAAATTCGTATGAGCTGATCCTGCACAAGCACAGATGGCAGAGGCCCAGAGCTTTGTCCGGGGTTAGTCCTCCGACGCTCAAGTTAGAGATCGACGCACAATTTTTTTACAAGAGTAATGGTGTGGGTTTTAATGCTTACCTTTTTCCTCCTCTCCGGCCCTCTCTTATAACCCTTAGGGTTTAGGGTTTCTCTTTTCCTTGGAGGAGTCCTCCTCGGGTCCGCCTCCTTTCATTTTCAAGTCCTACTCGGATACGTCATATTCCGTTCGTAGGGAATATTTCCTTTACGCAGTTGACGGAGTCGGAGTCCTTACAGCCTCTATCAGGTGAGCGACACGTGTCTAGGTGGGCGACACGTGTCCTTACCCTATGTGGCAATCAATTTGGCCGTATCAGGAGCCCCCTTACTCTCACCAGGAGGCTTTTCCTGTGGGAGTAACCAAGTTTTTCATCATCATTTTTTTTTCGTTCATACGTCCCTTCGACCTTATTCCTTCGGCTTTGACCTTAGTTTTGCTTGAGACCGAGAACTTCGGTCAGGTCAGCTCGGCCTCGGCTTAAGCTCCCAACCGAGGTAGGGACCTTCGTTCAGGTCCGCTCGGCCTTAGCCTGAGCTCCCAACCGAGGTAGGACCTTCGTTCAGGTCCGCTCGGCCATAACCTGAGCCCCCAACCGAGGTGAGGACCTTCGGTTAGGTCCACTCGGCTTTGGCCTGAGCTCCCAATCGAGGTATGGACCTTCGGTCAGGTCCGCTAGGCTGGCTGAGCTCCCAACCGAGGTTAAGACCATCGGTCAGGTCAGCTCGGCCTCTGCCTGAGCTCCCAGCCGAGGTAGGGACCTTCGATCAGGTCCACTTGGCCTTAGCCTGAGCTCCCAACCAAGGTTATGACCTTCGATCAAGTCCGATCGACCTTGGCCAGAGCCCCCAACCGAGGCGAGGACCTTCGATCAGGTCTGCTCGGATTTGGCCTGAGCTCCCAACTGAGGTTAAGAACTTCGATCAAATCAGCTCGGCCTCGGCCTGAGCTCCCAACCGAGGTAGGGACCTTCGGTCAGGTCCGCTTAGCCTTGGCCAGAGCCCCCAATCGAGGCGAGGACCTTCGATCAGGTCCGTTTGGCTTTGGCCTGAGCTCCCAACCGAGGTATGGACCTTCGGTCAGCTCCGCTAGGCTTTGGGCTGAGCTCCCAACCGAGGTTAAGAACTTCGGTCAGGTTAGTTTGGCCTGGGCCTGAGCTTCCAACCGAGGTAAGGACCTTCGGTCAGGTCCACTCGGCCTTAGCCTGAGCCCCCAACTGAGGTTGTGACCTTCGGTTAGGTCTGCTCGACCTTAGCCTGAGCTCCCAACCGAGGTAGGGACCTTTGTTCAGGTCGGATCGGCTTTGGCCTGAGCTCCCAACTGAGGTATGGACCTTCAGCCCTCGCACGAGCAATCCGTGCCGTGCTCTAACTCCTCAGGGACCCACTAGTCCTCTTTAGGGAAATCAACTGTGGGACTCGCCCCGTGCTCATCTAGTTGATGACCTGTAAAATCGTCTAAAAGGGGTGCACACGTGGGATGAGCTCACTAGCTCAGTAAGTGGAAAGATGAACCACACAGCAGTCCACACAACAATTCACAACCATATGCACTATATGCTATGCAATACATTTTTAATCACATCCACCTAAGCAACATTACTAAGTCTTTGGTTTAGTGCTACTACAACCACAGTGCACGTATACTCCGGGTACGAGCTGCGAACTCCATCTCGCAATATGCCCATAGGGCTATCGGAGAAGGCCCACCGTGAGTACTCGAAAAAGTAAAACATGCTGACCACCGAAGGTTCGAGTATTTGCCCGACTGGTCCAGTTCAACTTGCTCCCCAGAGGAGGTCACCGGAACCAGGTGGGCTTCATGGCAGCCTTTTTAGCCTTCTGCATCTATAAGGCTTTAGAGGGAGGTGACGAGCACTTGTGCTTACCCTATGTCATCCTCAAGACCATGGAGCACCACACTTCTCACCCCGAGGATAGAGGATTCCCATATGGCAGGATCCTCACTAGGATCTTTGAGTTCTTCGGAGTGGACCTAAGTGGCGAAGAGGGGAAGACTCCGGCGGACAAGTTCGACAGGGGTAACCTCTTGAGGATGGGTCTCCACACCCTTATGGATACACCTCAGAGAGCAGGAGCTCAGAGAGGTAGGGATAGGAGAGCTGCCCCTATGGAGGATGTTCCCATGGAGGATGAGGATTATGTTCCTCAGGATGAGGAGGATGATTTGGTGGATGAGGACATCTGTAATACCCTACTTCTTAAACCCGGTCTGATTACACGGTTGACCCGATTTAACTATGCAGGACCCGAATCGGAGAGAGTTAGAGCGGGCTCCTTATGGACTATGATGGCAAGGGTGACCTTAAATACCGGCTGGCCCGACAAGTCCGAGCCAGTGCCAGAAGAGACAGGAGTACCCAAGCCCTGTACATGCACCTACCATAAGGCCATGTACGGATAAAGCAGGTATTGTAGCCATATATTAAGGTATATATATATACTACATCGTATGCCAGGGGTGGGGTTCGCACCGAGGCCCGAACTCTGTCAAAATCCCAAGTTTTGGCCCTCGGGTGGGCGGACAGGTGGGTCGACAGGTGGGCGCACCCACCCACCTGAGTGACCCATCCATGTGAACTATTTAGTTATTTAAGAAGTATATATAGAGCATTTATGATTTTCTTTTATTTTCATTTATGACACTCGTACATTGGTGAGGATAGTAAAGAGGAGAGAGAAAAGAAAGGGGAGAAGAAGGGAAGAGAAGGTAGAGGAACAAGAGAAGGATTTCAGTGGCGCCGAAGCTTGATCTTCCCATTCCGGCGCCAGAAGAGTGATCTTCAACTCTAGATCTACATTTAGAGGTAAGCAAAGTTGGGTTCCTTGAACATTCACCATACCCAAGCATAAACCCTTAATTCGAGTAGGGTTTCTTGAGATCTTGTAAATCCCCTTTGAAATGATGAATCTAAGGTTTAATAGATGATTTATGTGTTGATCTTGAAGGATTTGAAGAGGTATTGACAAGGTTGGAGAAGCATTGTGGGTTTGAAGTGATTTTGAGGGTTTGAAGGTGTTCTTGAGCAAAGAAGGTAAGATGGTTTCCCATCACTTGAATCTAACCTAGATCTAGGTTAGAACCATCCTATAAGACATTGAAAGTGTGAAGAATGGGTTGAGAAAAGCCCCATTTGAATCCCCAAATAATGGAGGAAGTTGGGAAGAAACAGCAGTTTTCCCACCAAGATTGGTGGGTAGGACCGGTGGGCCATCTGGCCCGCCTGTGAGCACCCGCCTGAGAGGGCAGGGCCTTCGGGCACAACCGACGGGCCAAACCGACAGGCTAACCGGCGGGCCACCCTGCCCGTCGGTCTTAGTAGGGCCCCCTGGCCCAACCGGTGGGCCAACAGGTGGGCCAACCTACCTGCCTGTCCAAACCGGTGGGCCAGACCGGTGGGCCAACCGGTGGGCCAAACAGCCCACCTATCTGACCCACTTGAGAGGCCCCGATGGTGATTCTTACGTCCGATTGGACCCAAATCGGATGTGCGACCTTCTTTTAACGTTCTAAACATGATTTTGTCATTGGATCTCATTAATTTTGATCCTAAAATGGTGAAGTACTAACCCCGCTCAATCATGTTAGGTTCACCAAATCTTACGCTTCTCGCACCGGATCTCACCCGTACCGAACGGGAATCCTTGTACACTACAGGTAAGTGGGGAGAGGATGTTTGACCTTGTTTCAAGGCATTGTTTGGCATTCATTTACTTGTATCTAGTCTAGTCATGCCATCATGAATATGCTATGTAGATTAGTCATCCTCACATTGTTATGCATGTGTGCTATGTTTACTTTCTAAATGCCAAGTGATGAGATGCTTAAGTGATTGAACGTTGACATCATTGTGCATGATGCATTGATAGACTAGATGCCGTAGTCGGCTTAGAAACGAGTGCATTGGTGGCCCGTGGTATGGGACGCGGTGGCACTATGTAATCGTACTATTGTCATATAGGAGCATGCGGTTTAGGATTTCCACGGTGGTCGGCATTGTTTTTACTTTTCTGTTGAGAGCCGGTGGTCGGCATTGTTTTTACTTTTTCGAGTACTCACGGTGGGCCTTCTCCGACAGCCCTATGGGCATATCGCGGGATGGAGTTCGTGGCTCGTACCTGGAGTATACGCGCACTGTGGCTGTAGTAGCACTAAACCAAAGACTTAGTAATGTTGCTTAAGTGGATGTGATTTAAAATGTATTGCATGGCATGTAGTGCATATGATTGTGTTTTGATCTGTGGACTGCTGTGTGGTCCATCTTACCACTTACTGAGCTAGTGAGCTCATCCCACGGGTACCCCCTTTTTAGATGATTTTGTAGGTCATACATCTGACGAGCACGGGGTGGGTCCCACAGTCGAGTTTCCTGAAGAGGACTGGTGGGCCCTTGAGGAGTTAGAGCACGGCACTGACTGCTCATGCGAGAGTTGTGCTGCGGGACCACAGTTTTGATGCCGAGCTGAGCTCCACTTCTGAGGCCGAGCTGAGCTCTACCATGTGATGCCGAGCTGGGCTCAACCCTTGATGCCGAGCTGAGCTCTAGCCTTTGATGCCGAGCCGAGCTGTGTACTCTGATTATTTTGATGGTTTCTTTTATATACTTGATATGTGAATTGTACTTTTATTGTGTAAATATCATACCCTCGGGCCCACATGTATAAAACTATTGTATCACAATTCGGGTATCAAGTATTATGGGAACATTCACAGGTAAACCTAGTCTTCCGCTGATCTGATGAGCTTATATTAGTTGTGTGTATGATGTGGTGGAATACAGTATCAGATGATCCTGGCAGGTTTGGGTTAACCGGTGTTAACCCGGTCACTGGCCCAGTTCAGTGTGAACGAGGTGTGACAACATCCCTGAGGAGGTGCCTCAGGAGTCGAGAGATACCGATCTTGGCTTCACCAGAGCTGCAGCCCCATAGCATAGGGCCCCACCACCTGAGAGTGGTGCATATGATTTTGAGGGCATGATGTCCACTATGAGGGCTTTGAAGGATGGCCAAGATCAGCTGCTAAGAAGGCTGGACGAGAGTGCTTCCAGGGAGGAACGCATCCTGGAGAGGCAAGTTACCTTGGAGGATTCCTTCCTCAGACTGGGCCAGGACTTGGACACCACGGCCAATGCCATCTCAGCAGATTTTGGCCGACTTCGGAGGGAGGTACGGCTGGTGAACTCGAGGTTTGACTACTACGACCATCGCCTCAACGTCAACTCTAGACCTCCGACGAACGTAGTAATCATAGACGATGACGACGATGATCAGTGAGGACTTAGCTCGTCCACACCAGCTTCTCATCTGTTCCATGTTGTCTATCTTATTGTATTTTTCCTTTCTTTTCTCATTCTTTGTACTTGCTCTGTAACTGGACTTATTTGTGGGATAATGTATTTTGATAGTGGTTTGTGGTGAATTCGTATGTGTGATGACTTGTGTAGTTAGTTGTGGTGTCTTTGTAATTTTGTTTTTTTTTTATCATTGTTATATTATATATATATATCTGTTGTTTACCAAGTGTTTGTGTGAAAATTTTTGGAAATCTCATTTTACGCCGTTATGCTGCCAAAATTTCGTCAAACTTGTACTCGATAGGTTATGACACCAATTAATTTACCTTTTATCTACTCTCACGCATGCCATGAATGCAATATCTAAATGCAACCATCTTTATTCCTTTCTTTCTTTGACTTTTAACTCTTTAAAGCTTTTACATTAACCCCATCCCCATTTTCCTATTATAGATTCTACGGGATTCTAATGATATGCTGTGAGTGAAGCAGAGCATCACGCTTTGATACCACCGTTGTCACACCCCGTTCACATAGAACCGGGCCAGTGACCAGGTTAACACCGGTTAACCCAAACCTGCCAGGATCATCTGATACAGTATTCCACCACAGCATACACACAATTAAGAAAGCGTATCAGTTCAGCGGAAAACTTGATTTACCTGTGAATATTCCCATAATACTTGATACCCGAATTGTGATACAATAGTTAAATACATGAGGGCCCGAAGGCATGATATTTACACAATAAGAGTACAATTCACGTATCAAGTACATAAAAGAAATCATAAAAAATCAGAGTATATAGCTCGGCTCGGTATCAAAGACTAGAGATCAGCTCGGTATCAAAGGTTGAGCCGGCTCGGTATCAAAGACTAGAGATCAGCTCGGTATCGAAGGTTGAGCCCAGCTCGGCTTCACAAGGTAGAGCTCGGATCGGCATCAAAAGTGGAGCTCAGCTCTGCAGATCGGCATCAAAAGTGGAGCTCAGCTCTGCATCAAAACTACGGTCCCGCAGCACAACTCTCGCACAAGCAATCAGTGCCGTGCTCTAACTCCTCAGGGGCCCACCAGTCCTCTTCAGGGAACTCAACCGTGGGACCCGCCCCGTGCTCATCTGGTTGATGACCTGCAAAATCATCTAAAAGAGGTGCACACGTGGGATGAGCTCACTAGCTCAGTAAGTGGAAAGATGGACCACACAGCAGTCCACACAACAAATCACAACCATATGCACTACATGCTATGTAATACATTTTAAATCACATCCACCTAAGCAACATTACTAAGTCTTTGGTTTAGTGCTACTACAGCCACAGTGCGCGTATACTCCGGGTACGAGCCGCGAACTCCATCCCGTGATACACCCATAGGGCTGTCGGAGAAGGCCCACCGTGAGTACTCGAAAAAATAAAACATGCCAACCCCCGGCTCTCAACATAAAATAAATGACATAAATTAAAGGTGCTGACTCCAGCAATTTAAAAGCAGTACGATTGGCCCTCTTGAATATACCACCGGGGTTGCCGACTGTCCTAATGACTAACCGGGCGTAATGTCTAACCGCCACAGTGACCCGACAACCGTGACCACTACTTCCCCCCAAATGGTAACCCAACACCTTAACCCCTGTTGGGAAGGGTCGTAGCATGAGAAGGTGATAATCCTAAACCGCATGCTCCTATATGACATAGTACGATTGCATAGTGCCATCGCATCCCATACCATGGGCCACCAATGCACTCGTTTCCAAGCCGACTACGGAATCTAGTCTATTAATGCATCATGCACAATGATGTCCACATTCATCACAGAAGCATATCATCATTTGGCATTAAAAAATAAACACAACACACATAGCACAAAATATGAGGATGGCTAATCTACATAGCATTTTCATGATGGCATGGCTAGAATAGATACAATTAAATGAATGCCAAACAATACATTGAAACAAGGCCAAACGTCCTCTCCCCACTTACCTGAAGTGTACAAGGACTCACGCTTGGTACGGGTGAGATCCAGTACGAGAAGCGTGGGATTTGGTGAACCTATCATGAGTGAGCGGGGTTAGTATTTCACCATTTTGGGATCAAGATTAACACGATCTAATGACAAGATCATGTTTAGAATCCTAAAAGAAGGTCACACATCCGATTTGGGTCCAATCGGACGTAAAAATCACATTCAGAGCCTCTCGGGTGGGTCGGACAGCCCACCTGTCTGACCCACCAGTCAGACCCACTGGTCTGGACCGGTGGGTAGGTCGGCCCGCCGGTTGGGCCCGAGGCCCTGCTAAGACTGGCGGGTAGGGTGGCCCACCGGTCGGCCCGTCGGTTTGGCCCGTCGGTTGGGCCCGAAGGCCCTGCCCTCTCAGGTGGGTGCCCACAGGCGGGCCAAGTGGCCCACCGGTCTTGGCGAGAAACTGTTGTTTCTTTCCAAACTTCCCCCAACCTTTGAGGATTCAAATGGGGCTTTTCCAAACCCATTCTTCACTCATTCAAGGTCTCATAAGATGGTTCTAACCTAAATTTAGGTTAGATTTAAGGAATGGGAAGCCATCTTACCTTCTTTGCTCAAGAACACCTTTAAAACCCCAAAATCACTTCAAATCCACAATGCTTCTCCAACCTTGTAAATACTTCTTCAAATCCTTCAAGATCAACACATAAATCATCTATTAAACCTTAAATTCATCATTTCAAGGGGGATTTACAAGATCTCAATAAACCCTACCCAAATCAAGGGTTTTACTTGGGTATGGTGAAAGTTTACGGAACCCAACCTTTGCTCACCTCAAAACGTAGATCTAGTGTTGGAGGTCACTCTTCCGGCATCGGAATGGGAAGATCAAGCCTCGGCGCCGTTGACATCCATCTCTTCTTCCTCTTCCTTCTCTTCTCCTCTTCTTTCCTTTCTTTTCTCTCTCCTCTTCTTTCCTTTCTTTTCTCTCTCCTCTTTACTCTTCTCACCAACGTCCGAGTGTCATAAATGAGAAAAGAAAAGAAAATCATAAATGCTATATATACTTCTTAAATAACTAAGTAATTCACATGGGTGGGTCACTCAGGTGGGTGGATGCGCCCACCTGTCTGCCCACCTGAGGGTCAAAACTTGGGATTTTAACAGAATTCGGCCATCGGCACGAATCTCACTCTTGGCATACGATGTAATATACGTATGCGCCTTAATATATGGCTACATACCTGTTTTATCCGTACATGACCTTATGATAGGTGCATGTACATGGCTTGGGTACACCCGTCTCTTCTGGCACTGGCTCGGACTTGTCGGGCCAGCCGGTGTTTAAGGTCACCCGTGCCATCATAGTCCATAAGGAACCCGCTCTAACTCTCTCTCCGGTTCGGGTCTTGGATGGTTAAACCGGGTCAACCGTGTAATCAGATCGGGTTTAGGAAGTAGGGTATTACACAGGCCCCCTTCTTTCATAGGGACCTCTGCCATCTCTCCGACGGTTATCCCTACGGTCATTACCGTCTTGGGCATCCTCCTTTTCGCGGTCCACGAATCAGCCTAGATATCCTCTTCGGATCATTCCTTCTATCTCCCCCTTGAGGTGCCAACAATCATCGGTGTCGTGGTCGTGGTCATGGTCTCTGTGGTAGTGGCAATATCTGTCCATATTGCGCCTCTCAGGGTGTCGTCCCATCTTCCCTGGCCACTTCATGGCTCTGGCATCCGGGGAGTCCTTTATATGCATCAGTACATCCATTCATCTCCGGTTCAGGGGTGCGTATTTCTCGAACTTCCTTGGTGGACTGGGTGCCCAACCACGCTCAGACTTTCATCTTTTGCCTTCTTCGGAGGGTTTGTGTCACACCCCATTCACACTGAACCGGAGCAGTGACCGAGTTAACACCGGTTAACCCAAACCTGCCAGGATCATCAGATACTATATTCCACCACAGCATACACACACTAACATAAGTTCATCAGATCAGCGGAAGACTAAGTTTTACCTGTGAATAAATCCCATATACTTGATACCCGAATTGTGATAAAATAATTATATACATTTGGGCCCGAAGGCATGATATATACACAAAAAGAATATGATTCAAATACGAAGTATATACAGGAAATCATCAAAAACCATCAGAGTACACAGATCGGCTCGGTTTCAAGGCTGGAGCTCAGCTCGGCATCAGGGGTTGTGCCCAGCTCGGCATCATATAGAAGAGCTCAGCTTGGCCTCAGAAGTGGAGCTCAGCACGACCTCCAAGGTG
>NW_024868413.1:146399-158479 GCF_013358625.1 Macadamia integrifolia | reverse complement strand
TTTGATTCAGAATTCCAAGAGTGTATGGATGAGTTGGATGATGACAGTGAAAATTTCTTTTTTGAAGTCTTGAGTCTTCACACACTTGTGGAGCCCTTAGGACCCCTTTCCAATTCCATTCTCAAACCTTCCATAGTTGATGTCACACCCCGTTCACACTGAACCGGAGCGGTGACCGAGTTAACACCGGTTAACCCAAACCTGCCAGGATCATCAGATACTGTATTCCACCACAGCATACGCACACTAACATAAGTTCATCAGATCAGCAGAAGACTAAGTTTTACCTGTGAATAAATCCTATATACTTGATACCCGAATGGTGATACAATAATTATATATATTTGGGCCCGAAGGCATGATATATACACAAAAAGAATAAAATTCAAATATCAAGTATATACAGGAAATCATCAAAACCATCAGAGTACACAGCTCGGCTCGGTATCAAGGCTGGAGCTCAGCTCGGCAACAAGGGTTGTGCCCAGCTCGGCATCACAAGGAAGAGCTCAGCTCGGCCTCAGAATTGGAGCTCAGCACGACCTCAGAACTGCTGTCCCGCAGCACAGCTCTCGCACGAGCAGTCTACGCCGTGCTCAAACTCCTCAGGGGTCCACCAGTCCTCTTCAGGAAACTCGACTGTGGGACCCACCCCCTGCTCCTCAGATGTATGACCTGTAAAATCATCTAAAAAGGGGGTGTACACGTGGGATGAGCTCACTAGCTCAGTAAGTAGAAAGATGGACCACACAGCAGTCCACACATCACAACACATCATATGCACTACATGCCATACTATACATTTTAAATCACATCCACCTAAGCAACATTACTAAGTCCTCGATTTTAGTGCTACTACAACCACAGTGCATGTATACTCCGGGTACGAGCCGCGAACTCCCTCCCACGATACGCCCATAGGGCTGTCGGAGAAGGCCCACCGTGAGTACTCGAAAAAGTAAAGACAATGCCGTCCATCGGCTCTCAACAGAAATGTAAATGACTGAAAATAAAGGTGCTGACTCCAGCAATTTAAAAACAGTACGATTGACCCTCTTGAATGTACCACCGGGGTTGTCGACTGTCCTACATGACTCGTCGGGCGTAATGCCTAACCGCCACAGTGTCCGACAACCGCGACCCCTGCTTCCCCCCAAATGGCAACCCAACACCTTAACCCCTGTTGGGAAGGGTCGTAGCACGGGATGGTGAGAATCCTAATACCGCATGCTCCTATATGACAATAGTACCACTGTATAGTGCCTCCGTGTCCCATTCCACGGGCCACCAATGCATTCGTTTCCAAGCCGACTACGGCATCTAGTCTATCAATGCATTATGCACCATGATGCCCATAATCAACATATAAACATCTCATTCAATTGGCATTTGAAAAGTAAACATAACATATATGCACATCAATGTGTGGAATGACTAATCTATATAGCATATTCATGATGACATGACTAGATTAGATATAACTAAATGAATGCCAAACAAATGCCTTGAAACAAGGCCAAACGTCCTCTCCTCACTTACTTGTAGTGTACAAGGGTTCCCGTTCGGTACGGGTGAGATCCGGAGCGAATCGGGTAGGATTTGGTGAACCTAACATAATTGAGCGGGGTTAGTACTTCACCATTTTAGAATCGAAATTAATGAAATCCGATGTCAAAATCGTGTTTAGAACGTCAAAAGAAGGTCACACGTCCGATTTGGGTTCGATCGGACATAAGGATCACCTTCTGGCCACACAGGTGGGTCAGACAGGTGGGCTGTCTACCCACCGGTTTTACCCACCGGTTTTGACCGGCGGGTAGGAGCCCGCCGGTAGTACCCGCCGATTGGGTCAGAAGGCCCCTGCCCTCTCAGGTGGGTACCACAGGCGGGTAGGGGCCCACCGGTTGTACCCACCGGTTGTACCCACCGGTCTTGGCGGAAAAGACACTGTTTCTTCCCCATTTTCTCCATTCTTTGGGGAACCAAATGGGGCTTTTCCCCACCCATTCTTCACACCCTCAAGGTCCTATAGGATGGTTCTAACCTAGATCTAGGTTAGATTCAAGTGAGGGAAACCATCTTACCTTCTTTGCTCAAGAATGACCTCAAACCCTTCAAATCACTTCAAACTCACAATGCTTCTTCTACCTTGTCAATATCTCTTCAAATCCTTCAAGATCAACACATAAATCATCTATTAAACCTTAGATTCATCATTTCAAAGGGTATTTACAAGATCTCAAGAAACCATACTCGAATCAAGGGTTTAAAGCTTGGGTATGGTGAATGTTCACAAAACCCAACTTTTCTTACCTCTAACTGTAGATCTAGAGTTGAAGATCACTCTCCCGGCACCGGAATGGCAAGATCGAGCTTTGGCGCCGCTGAAATCCCCCTTTTCTTCCTCTTCCTTCTCTTCCTTTCTTCTTCCCTTTCTTTTCTCTCTCCTCTTTACTTTTCTCACCAACGTACGAGGGTAATAAATGGAAAGAAAAGAAATCATAAAGCCTTATATACTATTCCTAATTAAATGAATAGTGCTCTTGGATGGGTCACTCAGGTGGGTGCACCCACCTGTCCTACCCACCTGAGAGCCAAAACTTGGGATTTTGACCGGGTTCGGACCTCGGCGCGCACCCCACCCCAAGCATACGATGTAGCATACGTATATACCTTAAAATACGGATATAATACCTGTTTTATCCGTACATACCCTTATGGTAGGTGCACGTACACGGTTTAGGCACTCCCGTTTCACCCGTGCCATCATAGCCCATAAGGAACCCGCTCTAATTTCCTCTGGCTCGGTTCCTGCATGGTTAAACCGGTTCGACCGCGAAATCAGACCGGATTTAAGAAGCGGGCTATTACAGTTGTTGTTTAAAATATTTATTGCTTTTTCAAGTTGAGGGGGGTATTATAGATTTCTTGGACCAATGGAGTGAAAAAGGGATTTTTTTATCAAATAGGGTGCAGCAGCGTAGGGAACGCTAGCAGGGGCGTGGGGGTGTAGGATTTTTGTCAAAACATCACACCTAGAGCTGGGCAGTGGGCAAGGGTCACGGGGCCATGAGAAAGGGTCATGGAGGCTCTTGGCAAGGTAAGGCCACGACACATGCATGTGGGGCAGCAGCACGCGCATGGGACCAAGACACTGGCTTACGAGGCACGAGGCCTGTGGGGAAGGGTCACAAGGGGTGCAAGGTTGTGGCATGGGGCTACATGGCCATAGGATGCGGGGACACAGGCAAGGGGCACGGGGTCGTGAGAAAAGGGTAGGGGTGCAAGCAGGGCGAGGACACGACATGAGTGTGCAAGGCAGCGTGGTTGTGAGGCGGGGGGCGCAAGCAAGGGGGTGGAGTGCATGGGCCTGGGGTGTGCATGTGTGGAGCTAGGGTGTGCATGTGTGGGGCTAGGGTGTGTATAGTAGGTGGGTGCGCCTGGTGTTGGATGTGTGGGGGGCTGGGGTGTTCATGTGTGGTGCTAAGGTGTGCCTGATGGGCGGGTGTGCATGGGGTTGGGTGTGTGTGGGGGGGGGCAGGGGTGTTCATGTGTGGGGTTGGGGTGTATATGGGGCACGAGGTGTGTGTGTCGGGGGCTGGGGTGTGCAGGGAATATTCTATGGAATATTCCCAAATCATGATCCAAGGGCTTCGATGGGTTTTGTCTTCCACTGATGATTACAGGAGATCTGACGGTCCGATTTTGACGCACCATATGCCGATGGAATCATGATTCTAAGTACTATCCATCCTTATAGTCACTTTATATTGGATTCCTTTGTATACGTGATGTCACAATTAGACCCTTCTTTTCTCCACCCTAGGGTTTCTGGGGTTTTCGGATGTGTAGGGAGTGTTTTGAGGTTGGGCTACCTTAGTCAGTTGTCATCTCTATTGATCGAAAGCGAAAGGTCATGTCCTCAATCGGTGAGTCATCATAGCCAAGGGAGGGTGACAAAATAGGATGTCTATAAAATGTCCATCTTTAGATGGGACCTATGCCACAGCCGAAGGGCAAAGAAAAGAATGACCATATTTTGTCACCCGAAGCATGTACTGCCGTCACTTTGCTTAAAGGTGACGGAGTTGCAAATGCAATAGTTAATATCTTTTAACTACTTATAATGTTTAGAGTCTTACCTAGTTTATATGGTTCTTGAGTCATCATTTGCAGTGATTCGTGCCATTCCTACAAAAGATGTTTGTATCTGGCTATCGTTTGTAGGGATTTACACCATTCCTACAAAAGATGTTAGTATTTGATTTGTTTTCTGAGCCATCATTTGTAGGGATTCACTC
Organism: Macadamia integrifolia; assembly: GCF_013358625.1. NCBI lineage: Eukaryota > Viridiplantae > Streptophyta > Magnoliopsida > Proteales > Proteaceae > Macadamia > Macadamia integrifolia. The sequence continues at coordinate 154,178 of NW_024868413.1, read as the reverse complement.
CATTCCTGCAAAAGATGCGAGTATCTAATTTGGTTCTTGGGCCATCTTTTGCAGAGATTCTCACCATTCCTACAAAAGATGTGAGTATCTGATTTGGTTCCTGAGCCATCGTTTGTAGAGATTCGTACCATTCCTGCAAAAGATGTTAATACTTGATTCTGTTCTTAAGCCATCGTTTTCAGGGATTCACACCATTCCTGTAAAAGATGTGAGTATCTAATTTGGTTCTTGAGCCATCGTTTGTAGGGATTCACACCATTCCTGCAAAAGATGTTAGTACTTAATTTTGTTCTTATCTCCCTAGGTTGGGTCTTTCGAACCAATCCTGGCAATTCTTTTCTCCCTAGACTAGGTCTTTCGAACCAGTTTAGGTAATTCTTGTCTCCCTACACTAGATCTTTCGAACCAATCTAGGCAATTATTGGTCTAAAGACTTGGACCGTGGAACCGGGTATCTTAATCTTGTCTCCCTAGTTTAGGTCTTTCGGACCAGTCTAGGAAAAATTTGGTCTGGGGCCACTTGGACTGTGGGACCGGGTTCCTTAATCTTGTCTCCCTAGGTTAGCTCTCTTGGACCAGTCTAGGAAAAATTTGGTCTTAGGCCGCTTGGACCTTGGGACTGGTATGTTGATGTTGTCTCCCTAGGTTAGGTCTCTCGAACCGATCTAGGAAAAATTTGGTCTTGGGCTGCTTAGACCACGAGACCGGGTATCTTGATCTTGTCTGGACCACTCGGGACCGATGAAGATAAAATTGGGCCTATGGGCTGGTTCATTGAGATTGGGCCTTCAGGGCCAGTTCAATGATTTGATCTTGATATTGAGATTCGATTCTTGATTCTTGACCTTTGATTCTTGATTCTTGATTTTTTATTCCTGATTTTTGAAATTTTGACTTTGGATTTTTGAAATTTTGACTTTTGATTTTTGAAATTTTGACTCTTTTGAAGCTTTGAATTTTGGGTGGGGGTTATCCCCACCGATTTTTTTTTTAACATATTGGTAACAAATGGTCCCCACCTCATTTGGGTCACTTCTCACCTCCGAGTTTTTGAGTTTTCGAGTTTTGAGCGACTTTTGAGAGAGTTAACCCAAATCCTTAAGATTTCTTAAAATTCTTCAAAGTTCTTCAAATTTTCTCCAAAGTTCTTCAAAGTTCTTCCAAATTATTTGAAGTTCTTCGAGGCTCTTCGAAGTTCTTCAGTTAGAGCCCTTTTTTGCAATTTTAGAATCTTTTTGGGCTTTTAGTATTTTGTGAATCTTTTTAGGCTTTTTAACAATTTTTAATCTTTTTAGGCTTTTCTGCAATTCCTGAATCTTTATGGCGGAGTGATTGAGGAAGAGGACCCACGGAGGTCGTATGCTTGAGGGCATAACAAGACACAACCCCTCGACTGAGGGAGGGAAGGGTCCCACCGTTTGGTACATGGGACAGACACTTAAGGGCACCAGAGGCATATTTGCAACTCTGCATGGGGCACATGGGTAAGTCATCTTTGTTCTTCCCTTGTTTATTATTTTTGAAAATTCTTTTTTACTATTATTTTTTTATGTTCATTATTATTATTTCTTTTAGGAGCCCCCTAGAGGCTGGTCCCCAGCATCGGCTAGATATGGACATCCCAACCTGGTCCAGGAATGGTACAAAATACTCTCCCAAAGGGTCACACACCTGATAAACAACATCTACCTATGCCACTTGGCTCTTCTGTAGACCAAGAAATTGGATCCTGGGTTGATGAGAGGGATCATCGAGCGATGGTGGCCCAATACACATTCCTTTCATCTTCCTATTAGTGAGATTACCATCACTCCCTTCTACTTTTATGCCTTGACGGGGCATTCCCTTGGACAGCAAGCCCCTGATTTTGCCCGAGACCATGGGGCCAGATAATTTTCTGAGCTTGATTGGGATCCCCATTTCCAAGAACTAGAGGTCAATTGCATTGGGGGGTGAGATTGTGGTTTGCTAGTGGGATGCATTCCGGGTAGGGGTGTCAATTCGTGGCCCAAACCGGCTAAACCGACCTGGACCGACCGTTTATAGACCGGCCCGGCCCGGCCCATTTATTAAACGTGTCGGGCTTGAGCCCGGCCCGTTTATAAATGGTCGGTCTTGATTTTGCTACTTGAACCGTCGGGCGCCCGACCGAGACCGACCGAATAACGCCCGACCGAGACCGACCGAATAACGCCCGATCGAGACCGGCCTATTGTGCACCGACTTGGCCCGACCCTTTAATGATTGTAGAATACCTATTTTACCCCCCAAATTAAAGAATAAAAACTAAAAAGTAAAGACATGTTCACATTTTAAATAATGATTATATTTGGTATCATTTATTGATTTATTGTCATTTTTTTGGGCTTGCATGAGTGGGCCGGAATATAATAGCACATTTTAAAGAGGGCCCGTTTAAAAACCGGTTAAAGCCCGTTTAACATTAAACATGTCCGTAGCCCGGTTAAGGCCCGACTAAAGCCCGATTAAGGTGGCCCGATTATAATCCGAGACCGACCGACCGAATATAAAGTGTACCATGCCCTCAATAACTAAGCCCGATTAGTTAAATGGGCGGACACGGTGTAGCCTTTGAAAGTCTTCAAGCCCGATTAAGCCCGATCGAAACCGAACCGGCCCGACCGGTTGACATCCCTACTGAGCAGCACATTCAACAATTTGTTTTACCTTCTTTGTAGACACATTATGTGCAATCTTGGTACAATAAGCCATATTGTGCATCATCACTAGTTCAAGTTACTAGACATTGTGTGCAGTCCAAGTTGGCCGTTGAATGCTCAACAATTCATGAAACAAATGGGTGTTTAGTGCTCTTCATTACTTTCAATGAAAGTTCGTAGGAACACTTTGAGCCAGTCATACGGGTGTTTAGTGCTCTTCACTGCTTTCAGTAAAAGTTGATTTATTTTCTTACATAAACATAACCTCTTATTTCCTGAGATTAAATATACGAATGCTTTTAAGATCTTTCAAGATGTAGGATAAATGATGTCACTTAACCTGCCGACCAACGAAATTATCCCAAGAGGCTCCAGTCACTTTCAAACGTCATGACACATAAAACAAACATTCTTATGATAAATAAATAATAATAATAATAAAAAACACACAAAAACAAATCCTCATAAAACAACCATAATTATTCAGCCCGGTGGATGTTGCCGTCAGCGTGATATCCCATTTGGAATTTATTATTTGAAGATCTAAAAGAAGTAAAAGTTTTAGGGAAACAGAAAGCTATCTATCTGTCGTGTGAAAAAAATCGTCTAAGCAGCTATATTAGTGTAGTGAGCATCGGGTGATTGGGAGTCTTTTGAGGTATATGTCAGAGGCTTTCAGTCATTCAATGCTCACCACTTCACTGCTCGCTACAGAGGATGTGGATTCCTATTTATGTGGCTCCTATGCCTAGACATAGGTCCATACAAAATTATCCTTACACACCTAACTACACCCCTTTTAAAATAAAAAAAGTCCTAGCCATGTTGATGCATTTTATGCATTATTATTGGCAACGGTGTTGGTGCAAAGGCCATGCGAAATGTTATTGTTCCACCGCACTCTGAAATTTGACTTGTATGATCCATCAGTCCAAATTTTTTAAGCCTCATCTAAATTGCAATGTGGAAATTATAGAAGCACATTCTGATTGAAAAATCATTATGGTTTGCTGACCCATTAAAATACAATACAAGGTTCTATAAAAATCCGGGTAGATTCTAAATAGTTCGATCCTTAACTAGGAGAAATTGGGATCAATAGGGCATTTATATCAAATGCACTTGAAATAAAATCAAATTGAATCAAATTTAATCGTTCTTGATCAGTTGAACCATAGTGTAGAGGTGATCCATCGAGTTGATAATATAGAGGGTACTCATTTGGATTTTCCAGAGGAATCGTCGGAGTCAAATGATACGGTGGTCATGTTGTCTTTAGAAACCTGGCCCATCTAGTCGTGAGAAGTTCTCTGTGACAAATTCATCGCACGAAAAGTACATCATTCTATCTTTGCTCCCATGATTGGGTTACTGAACTGTTCAATAGCATCTTTTATCCAATTGCACAAGTTTTATTTTCTATATTACATAAATTGTGCTACAGAATTTGTCCTACTTGATTTAGGGACATCTTCTCTTTTCTTTTGGTCAGCCCAAAAAAATTTGTAGCAATTGCCTTCTCTGTTTTTTTATGTCTTTTATATTCTTAATACACACAAATTTCCTATATAAAAATGTAAAAAATAATTCAAACGCCTGGAAGCATTCTATCATTAGCCTAAAATAAAAGAAACATAGCGACATTCAAAGTTGGCTAAATTAGAGTTCCAATTTCAAAGTTGGCCAATACATCATATCCTCTTCCTTCTTTTTTTTTTTTTTTTGGGTCCAGTGTTTCAGATTTTTCAAACTGTTGTGCCACATCGCCAGAATAGGGGTCCAGCCGTTCCGTGGGCCTATGCTTTGTTTTTGTTCCTGAAAATCAGAACGGAACATGCAGTTAGACCATAGGAATTTAATATGGAGCTCCGTTTGCTTGCAAGGGAAATTCAAAAGGAAAAGAAGCAAAATTTTTAAATTAAAAAAGGAAATATTTATAATCATTATCCTATGTGAGCAAATGTGATTGTATAAGCTATTTAATTTTTTAATCATATTTAGTAATAATACATTTTATATGTAATTTTTATTTTATATATTATAGTAAAGGGTTTTTGATACAAAGTAAAGTGAAATTTTATAATTAAATGTGGAATGATTTGAAGTTAATGATATGGTCACATAGGAGAGTGATTGCATATATTTGTTACTAAAGTACGGAAATTTCGCTACATTTCCCTTTAATAGGGGTGAATCTAAAAATAGTGTCAGGAAATGAATGACCAGTGCTAAATTTTTCTTATTCACTATTAGTCTTGCACCCTTTTGGAAAAAAAGGTGATCGATGAATTCCTTCTCTTGTTGGTTGAGAAAGAATTTTTGATGGAACCCATTGCCGCCAACAACAATGCATTGTCGAGATTATCAAACGACCCATCAAAGAATCAGATCTTCTTCGATGCACATTTGATGGCTGGGAGGGCCTCCCCCTAGCCCCTCCAGCATGCATCTGATAGTTCGGGAGATCTACATGCACTCCAAAGCCCTCCAATCATCAGATCCGCACCAGAAGGTTGGAGAGAATCCGGACACCCCATGGCAGGGACCTTTATGGAGAGAACCCCTTTTGGCGTCTGTCCAGAATTAATCCCATCTTTTTATCATTCCTTCGCCATCCATGTCAAGGACTCAGGCTCTGGTATTGTGCTTCAAAACATAATTCTTACAATCGTCCACTTCATAGATGAAACCCCTTAAGTTCCCATGATAACCCATTGAAAGAACCTTTCATTCTAGACTTTAGAGACCCCATCAAGCTGTATATCTGCTTTTCAAGTTTGTGAATCTAAAGTCATTGAGTAGTGCGAGGTTCCTTATCTCCTTAAAATCTTTGGTGGTTTCTTTCTCGTGTTTCTTTGAAACATAACCAACTTTTCTCTCTCTTTCACGGATGAACATCACATGTAATGAACGTATTTCAAAGCGGCACCTAAGTAGAGGTGAGGGAAGGGGAGGGAAAGCATGAGTGGTGAATCTTCACATAAGTGAATGTACATGAATGTCCCTGATCAATAGATATGGCATCTATTAAATGAGGAGAGAGAAAATAGATGTCATATCCACAGACCAAGAACGTTCACATACATGAAGATTCACCGGACTCGAGGGAGGTGACACTGACGCTTCAGGAGGTGGGGGCCCACTATAACAAGAGAGACTTTAAAAGGATACCATGAATGGATCCCCTTTCCTATCATCCCCCTCCCCTCTTGTGTGTGAGTAAAGTCTCATTAGGTAATTCTATTGGATGTAAATAACAAAAAAAAAAATCTCCTTGTCTCATTTTTTTTTTGGTAAAGTGCCCTTTTTCTCATCACTTAATCGATTTTTATACTTTCAGCTAAAAAAATATATATATAATTTTTTTATACATTCTATGCCTACTGTTTGAAGTGTTGCCCATTTTGATTGTGAATGTAGTGGGTCCCACGTAAGCATATTGTCATGTGTATACTTATTAAATTTTTTCTACGTTAAAAGTACAATCACATTTTTAGCATCCTCTCAACCAATCATGAGATTCTCTTTATGGGTAAAAGAATAAAAAATAGGTTATAATGCATTGTTATCTACCTAAGGGTAACAAAAAACTAGACAAACCCATACATATCCTACACAAAGGACAATTTATATAACCTTAGAAAAAAAAACATAGCAGCATGAAAGATTTTCATCCATTTTTCACTCTCTATCAGTTGTTGAGAGGGTGAATATAGCTAAGGACACTGAATATGGTTTGCACCAAGGCACAAAAAAATCCTATGACAACAAGATTCACTATCTTAGTCCGGATACTTGGCTTCACATACCTACAAATCTGACGCCGGACAGCAACAAGATGGTGGCTGTTTCCTACCTCCGATGTCTGCAACTTCAATAACGCATCCGGCAATTGTTGTTCATATTCAGGATCAACCTCAATGATACCTTGTGTGACAAGAACTTTGACTTCGTCACGACTACGGATGAGCTCTTTCATTAAACTTACATAAGCAGAAACTGAACGCCGGTTTATATCCAGCTCAAATTCAACTTCATCATTGATCACCTTCTGAAACAATGTCATAGTATGAGGTTCCATGCAGATGCAGGGGAGGTAAAGATAACCCCCTAACATTGTTTTCTTGAACTTTATCTGTCTCGTTCCCATTCCCTCTTCACTCTTGAAACTGATTCCCGCTGCTTGCAACTCCATCGCACCCCGTACTGTGGGGAAGTTGGTATAAAGGTAATCACCTTCCTCGATATGGTTGGCGCCGCGGCCATGGGAGGAGCCTGGTCCAGTCAATAGCAACCAAAGAGCTTGGCGAAGAGTAATAGGTTGTTCTTGATGCCAACGACGGCTCATCATCCTCTTGTGAAAAAGCCCATGAAGTCTCATCATATAATTTCCTTGGCTCTTCACTTGGTGTTCTAACATTGGTTCTACCAAGAAATCATACAAAACCATCCTTGCCAAGTCATTGGGTCGCTTCCATTTTCCTGATTTGAGTACCTTTTGGAAGAATCCCTGTTTCATCAACGCCTCAAGGATTACTAATGAAATTTGATTGTTGATAGAAAAAATATACCTGTTCACAAGAAATCTGATGACTTCCTTGTTCCATCTCTTTTCGCCGAAGAGTGGATCATCTGGAGGATAACCTAAGGGTTTTGGACCACCCAAAGAGCACAAGGCTACTTGTAGTATGAAACAACCTTGCTCTGTCATTACTTGCAGGAATTCTTCATTACTGCATTTGATGATATCTTCTTCAATATAGACAGCTCTGGCTTTTATCTCCACTCTTCCCACTGCATTCTTGTATAATTGGCTGGGGTCCGATTGGTTACCGCCGGTGCTTGCTAGGACATGTTGCCAGAGCCGATCTAACATAGGCACCCCCAACCCATCCTCACCAATGTATGACTTAAGCACCCTCTCCCATTTGGGGTAAAATTCATCATATTGCCAATCATGAGGGTAGAAGCATCTGCGAAACAAATCTAAATCAGCAAATTCCTTATAGGAGTAACCATCAAAGCTTTGTTTTAGGAACTTTCGTTCATCTTTTGACTGCAATGAAGTATGGTGAGGATAGCACATCCCCAACATTTT
>NW_024868413.1:127051-146379 GCF_013358625.1 Macadamia integrifolia | reverse complement strand
TTATTCATGTGCCTTAATTAGCAAACAAGAGGAAATCCCAGGAAAGATTCTAAAAGATTTAAAATCCTTGCTACCAATCTCAACATTGGGCTGTTATTTTGTCTTATTGTGAAGCTTGATCAGCAAGGATACAGCTGGAGGAAGAAAATTAGAAAGTCACTACAAGTAGGATTTTATTCCCTTAGCAAGCAACTAGTTTTCAAATAGGAAAGATTTTAAATAGGATCAATTTCTGTTTTCCCTACTAGTTTCCTTTTTGAATTAGTTTCTTATATTATTTCTTTCCATTAAGAGAAGTAATTGTTGCCTTTTAGCTCAGATTTTGACGAATGAAAATTGAATAGTTTCTTTTATGGTTGAGAGGGTTGACTGAGGGGTGGGATGCCCAAAAATATTTGAGGATTGAGAGGCCCAATGAGATGGTGAATTCACATCATTCTTCTTCTGCCCCTTCTCATCCTTCCATAAGTTTTTGTTTTCCCCTTGTATTTCTTTAATTTTTTGTATGTTAATTGATCTATTTCGGAGCATATCAGGAGGATCTTTACTAACTACCAATATCTACTACTGGTGTTGTTCTGGTCATATCCTATGACAGACACTGGAGGAGAATTTTTGGGCAAAACTTAATGACCCATATCTTCCCAACTAGTGGAAATATTAGAGAATTGTTGTGTGCTCTACAAAGAACACTTTGACCTAAATGAAGGGTTTGTCTAACTGAGTACCCAACAGTAGTTTGGCTCATATTTGAAACTGGTTCAACCAAGCACCTTAGCTCACCATCAATAAAGACACTATTCCCATGAGTTGTCTAACCCCAAGCCTTCGCCCCCACCCCAACTCGCTCTTAGCCTGGCCCATCTCCACATCGAACCCTCTCTGTTTGCCCACTTGGCCTACCCGCAACCTCACTAACCTCTTCAGATCCAACCTCCTGGGTCCAAATGGGGACCCTCCAATTCCTCTTCCCTTTATTCCCTCACCCCTAATCCCATCCCTATCCCACCGATCCCTCCATCCTCCCATGTTCCCACTTTAGCCCCTCGTGTTTCCTATTCGTGTCTATTGTTGGTGTGACAATGATTTCCCAAATATGCCTTGGTTCTTTGAGCGTCTGGGGTCATGCTTTCGGTGTTGCGTGATCCACTAACATCCCTTTTTTTTTACAGCCACAAGATGGGGGAACCGTCACATGCAGGGGGGTCGATCTCTTGCTCAGGGGATCACCACTCATTCACTTTTGAATGAGATAACCACGGTGAGTCATACTTGTTCTCAGTTTTCCCCTTACTTTGTGCTATACTTACTACTTTTGAAATTGCAGGCCACTTAGAGACCTTTCTAGCATCTCGAGTTCCTGGTCGAGGTAAAGACAGCTCGAGCAATATACCTATCCTAGCGGAGGGTTCTATTCTGAGGCCTCGAGGGGTGGGCCTGGTATCTGGGGGAGCGGTTTACTCCTTAGTGGTCCGACACTGATCGATGCGTCCCTCCTTATCTTCCCCCTCCCACCATGTACTATCTAGAGCTTATTCCTGAGGATGAGGTCAAGGAGTTGGCTGAAGGAGTCTGGGATGACAATTTTTTGAACATGGAGGGGGTTAGGAGGTCTTCTTGGATGAGGAGACATTCTACGTCCCCCTGAGTCCTACAGGTCTTGTTGCATGTTCTTTCCTATGAGTGCTCTTTCCATATTTCTAGTCCTCTGTCCTTGTTATTTTGATGCTTCTACAGTGGAGGACATGCCCCATGGTCCCTCTTCTACTCAGTCGCCGCTGGGTGTTGTCGGTTCCTCCTTTGCTGAGTCTTCTGCTGCCATAGATGGGTCCACTCATAACATGGCCATCATCCCCTTCCCTGTCTTTCCTAGTTTGCCTTATACAGAAGCGACCAACCCCCGTGTCCTGAGAGTTTTGGAATGAAGTCTGGATCAGGATGCTTCTCTCTACCTGCCAATTTAGTACAACTGTGTAAGTGCCCAAACATTCTTCATATCATTTCCCTTTCTCTCCCTTTTTTTTAAATGAACCTTTTCAGGTGTCACCAAAGTCCTATGCCGAAATTTAGTAGATGCACCAGGGTCTCTGTGATAAGATATATCAGAGGGAAGAGCAGCTATGCTCCAGGGTACCACCTTTTTCTTTGACTTGATTCTCTTTTATAACTAAACCTTATCCTAACCATCCCTTGTGCTTTCTAGGATGGGAAGGTTACCTCTCTGATGGGACAAATCAGTTCTTAGAGGGAGCAAATTGCTGATCAGGTTGCATATATTGAGGACCTTACGACGCAATTAGTAAACTTGCAATCAGTGCCTGATGCCTCCTTGATGTTTTCCATGGATGGCTCTGAGTATGACATAGATGAGGATGTTGATCCTTAGAGATCTGTTGCTGTTGTTCCTATAAGGCACATATATTGCTTTTTTCTTTTTCCCTCCCCATGTTCATCATTTTTTTTTTTACCTTTTGTACTTCCAGGATTAGCATTTTATTTTGGAATGAAAACTTATCTTTTAGCATTGAAAATCATTCTTAAGTTCATGGGTTTGAATTTTAAGGCACGATTAATTCCACAATTCAAGTTTTCATTAGAATAATGTGAAAATTCAAATATCACCTCACTACATCATTAGGTGAATTACAGGGAGAACAACCAAAGATAAGATAGGTGGGCTACAATTTGGGGAGACAGCTCTTGGGGTGGATAGAAATTCACCAGCTCCTCTGGGTCTTCCGCCTTCAGTCCGTACTATCGGATGATATATGTCGGCAAGTAGAAGGACGTATGAGTTTAACCCATCAAACTGATATAGCTACATCCAGGGGTCTTCATTAGGGAATCATCTTGGGACCACCACGAGCACTTCCATACAATATTCCGTGTAGTTCTTCCTTGTAGGTACTCTTTCCAATTGTCGATGAGCTTGAATTCTTGGACTTCCCTCTTGTCTTGATAATAAGAAGCTTCAAGTTGGCATTCATTTAGGGGCTTGACTAGTTTTAGTGTCTCATGTAACCAAAGCTGGAAAATAGCATGACTTCCTTGACAATGATCGGTTCCAAATTTGTGGCTATGGTTCATGTCATCAAACCCCTTAAGTGTCTCTGCAAAGACTGTGGGGGCAATATCACATCCTTCCTTCAACTGCTTTACCACCTCTATCAGAATGAGTGGTGCACTACATCTGAGAGTTCGGAGAACATAGCAATCTCTGCTGATGGATTTCTCCCAATGACAGATACCAAGTGAAAATCCTAGTGACCTTCAAAACGTCAATCTTCTCATATCTGACAAACTGCTTTATTTCCTCCTTCCCCGTTCGAAGAAGCTTTGAATCTCTTTTGAATAGTCTTTCTTCAACGATGGGCAAATCAATCTGCCTTTGGGCAGAGATAGCATCTAGGCTCGAAATTCCTCTAGAGTTGGAAAAATCTCAACTATCCCAAACCAAAATACATGGAGATCAGTATCCCAGTGTTAAAGCACCTGTCAAAGTAAACTGTGATGTAATTCTACACATCTGATCTGACTGAGCATTGACATATTCATAGATTCTAGCAATCCTGGTACTGCAATATTCTTGCCCAAGGTCCATTTTTTCAATGTCTCATCCAAGAGTCCATGATTTTTCCTACAACTATTACAAACAAAGAAGAGATGTGATTTTTCAAAGCATCACTCATTAGCTATTGACACAGCCAAACCTTTACCACTGCTGCATCAAGTTTTTTTTTTTACTAATCAAGGGTGGGGAATGAACTAGCCTTGATTACTAGTGCTGGGTGGCAACTTTTGGGGGATGAAATTCTGGATAACATTTTAAAGGACCACAGGTGATGACGGATACCTAGTGGCCATATATGCCAAGTGGCAATTTTTGGAGGACACTAGCTATGATGATCTTTTAGATACCTTGATTATTAATCTATGATGAAATGTGTATCTTGGACGTGACTCTTGACTTCCCATCAATAGAGAAGATGATAGAAACATTCTCCTAACTGAAACCCAGGAAACCCTCGCACATGAGAGAAGAGGTCCAATTTTGACTTTATATATATGAAGGAATCTGGTCAAGATGACCATGTAGATGGATAGTGCTTAGAAATATAGTTTTGATGATATATGGCACGTCAAAATCAGATCGTCGAATCTCCAGCAATCAACCCCAAAAAATTATATTTTTCATAAGTATGCCACGTACACTGACAGGCCTGCTGGAAACCTAGAAAAATCCCCTACCTATCCCAAACACCCTAAAATTCATCCCATACCTACCCAGATAACCCGGAAACATTCCCTTACTTGAAACCCTAAAAACCCTCGTGCGGGAGAGAAGAGGGTCCAATTTTGACTTTTTATATATAAAGGAATCTAATCAAGTTGACTGTATAGATGGATAGTGCTTGAAATTACAATTCTGACGATATATGGTACGTCAAAATCAGACCGATGGATCTCCCATGATCGTCACCAAAAAAATCCATGATCGTGCGAGCACTGTGCACTGGCCAGCAGGCCAACCCGCAAGCGTGGCTGCTACCCATGGTTGTGGCCTATGCTTGTTGCCCCAACAAGCCTTATGTGTTGCCCACCCATGACATTACCTGCATTACTTGCCCTCCTATACTAATCATGCCCCATGCACTTCGGCCCAATCTTGTGCATCACTGGCAATGGCCAAGATTGGTTTCCGTTGGTCCAATGGGTGAAGAGATTCCCTCTTCACCCACTTAAGACCAAATCCCACTTTTTTACTAAAAATTATCTCTCCCAAAAATCCCCCTTTTACCTATTGGATAAAAGCCCGTTTCACCCATTTTAGTCTAAGAACCCCTTTTATCCATTGGATAGATGCCTGCTTCACCCATTTTAGTCCAACAACACTCTTTTGTCCGTTGGATAAAAATTCTCCTTCTTTTCCATTGGCCCGAAAAACCTATAAATACCCCCTCCTTTGGATTTTACACACCAAACAACCCTACCTCACTCCATAGTAGTGAAGCTCTTCCCTCTCTCCTTCTCCCCCTTTTTGATTTTCTTCAGGTCTTCGGAGCAATCTTCATCAGGATCTGAAATCTTGTTTGGATCTTCGAAGTGTTCTTTAGGACTTTGAAAATCTTCAATCCAAGTTCATAGTCCAATCCAGTTTTTTCCAAATATAGTGTTTTCTTCAACCACCTCCTTTGAGTGTTCTTGGTTTTTACCATAAATAAAAACACCCTTGAGGTTCTTCGGGTCTACGAAGAGATTTTTGTCAAGATCCAGAGCTCTGTCCGGATCTTCAGAGTGTTCATCAGGGCTTTGGAGATCTTTAGTCCATTTTTAGGTCAATCCATTTCTTTCCAAAAATAGTAGATCCTAGCGGAAGCCTTGTCTGAGTGCCCCTGGAATCTTTCCAGAAATAGCCATTCCTAGCAGAAGCTCTGCCGAAGTGCCACCTCAGCCTAGCCCTCCCCTAGCCTATTCCCAGTGGAAGCTCTGTCGAAGTGCCACCTTGGCCTAGCCCTTCCCTAGTCTATCCCCAGCGAAAGCTCTGTCGGAGTGCCACCTCATCCTAAACCTGGAAATAGCCTTCCCTAGTCGAAGCTCTGTCCGAATCCAAATTCAAAAGTAACCATTCTTAGCTGGAACCCCATCCGAATATCATTATAGTCAGCATCTCTCAAGAAAGGAAGTTGGAGGTTAAGAACATCTTCCCCTGAGTTAGGGGAACACGAAAGACAGTCCGATCCGATACTAATCAGGGGCCCACCTCTTTTTACCCAAAACAGGGGTTAAGTTCAGGTACAGTTTCTTAACCAAATTGTCATCATGTAGACTTTATATAGACCTTGTTTTAGTGTACATAGTTGTTTAAATTCAGTCAATATATATGTGTGATAACCATGCATGTGGAATAGTAATAATTATGGAAAATGTTCGTTCTTAAGCATCTAGTAGGAAGACTGGTTGAACTGGGTAGATTAGGTGCCTAACACCTTCCTAACTCTATAACCTGACACTTACCCTAAATCTCTAAACTAGACCAATTATCGGGCCCTTTTCTTTGAAAATAGGTCCACCCCAGGGTCTAGGCCCATAATCCTAGGTGGGGACTCTAAACCCTTTTGTATGATCTGATCCCCGTATTGGACCATCATCAAACCCCCTGTCTAGAATGACAAACTTTAAACTCTTATAAAATAGGCCTCGCGTATCTCCAAGTGATGATACGACAGTGCAAGGCCTATAAGTAAAGCACACACGACACACCCCTCCCTCACTTAAAAGAGAAAGAGAGGAGGGAGAGCACAATCGATGCAAGCCCTTGCCCCCTCCAAAAGGGGAAGAGAGAGCCGTCTCATCATTTCTGGCCGCTACCCTCACAGTGGTGACTCTACTGGGAACAAATGTCAAGCTTCTAACACTAGATGCTACCATTAAATGTAAGAACATTTTTCACCACATTTGTTTAAAAACATGTTTAGCTAACCCCATGTTTGTAATTTTATTCACTAACTGCATCATGCATCATGCTCGAAGTGAAATCATTTGGCGAGGGTACTCCTATCATGCTCGCACCCTTAAGGAGGTCAGTGTATGACATACTAAGTATTCTAAGAGGAAATGATAGCCACTTCCTGTACAAGAGTGGAAGGTATCGTCAAACAGAGAGGATGTTGTAATTGTACCAACACCCTCGTGGAGGCCTATGCACTTTATGGCATTCTGAGATCGAATGATGGTTACCCTACATTACACTTTTGCCTACAATCACTCACGGTTCCACCACCCCATTGCTGGTTGCTTAACCTCATGTGTAGTCACGAGTAATGGGCAAGGAAGTCACCCCCTTGATATCGTACCTACGGGTATGTCAAAAGGATCACGTACCTTACATATATATATCTTGTCAAGGAAGCCTTGTCGGTCCTATTGCATCCACTGCATGCTCGCATCATGTAGAAAATAGATAAAGAAGCCAGGAGCACCACAAGTTAACTGTAGAACTTGTTTGCGGTCTTGAAAAGGAATGTTCCTATATTATATTCCCGTCATAAAGAATTGCTTTCCTTAGTGGGTTTCAGGTAGAAGGTGTCCCTCCTCCTTAAGGAAAATGTCCAAATACATGACTTAGGGGCAATCCTGTCAGAGTCACATACAGTCCCGAGAAGTCCCAAGAAAATTAGGAGGAAGGACATCTAGTGGGAAAAAGAGTAAAGAAAGCATGACTTTATTACATGGAATGTCTTATGGGAATATTCTTAACAAGTCATTTGTATGAATGTCCCACTTATGACATTGGGTGGACCAGGGGCATCAAATCCTATCCACCCTCTATCATTAACCGGACTAACTTTGGATGGATCATTGGTTATTAATCTAGTGAATGTATGAATAAGGGTTTGGGAATTCAAGAATCCTAAAATAAGCTACTTTTGGTTCAGGCACAATTCCACACCTCAAGTATTCTCTGTGGTCCCTTTGGATGCATCAGGGTAATCAGATGTCTCGTCTAAGTCCAGTGTCACCTCCATTATCTCTTTGAGATTGTCTACTACCAACTAATTATAGTTTGGTTAGTATGGATCCACATGACTCTGAATCACCCGAGCAAGCCTGGGTCCCTGTCCTGTGGAGACCTTGCAGATAGAAATGACTAAAGTCAAGAGAGGGATAGCGCAGATATTACATGCACTTCAGAACCCTCCCAGAGTTGATCCCAGGAATAAGGCGACACTAGCTATGGGAGATATGGATCAGAATGGAGCTACAAGTTATCGTGGAAACTCTTCTCCAGTTGACTTGGGAGAACCAAAGCAAGTCAGGCCAACCGATCAAAGAGGATCCTCACCTACCCATCCAAATGGTCAACGAGGGGTCTATTCCAGGATAGTGATTGAAGATGAGGAAGAGAAGTTTGCTGCACATGTCCGAATGGAGCCTCTAGAGACAAAGAAATAAAGTAAACTCATAGAGCAATTAGAGAAGTTGGAAAACATGATTCGAGAAGGAAAAAGCTCGGAAAGTCAAACAGTGGATTCAGAGGAAATGAGTGTCTTTTCTGGGGCAAGGATTTCTTTGAAATTCAAGTGGTAGACTGATAGGTTTGATGGGTCAGAAGACCCCAAGGCTCACCTCAAAGTTTTTCTCAACATCACCGAGTGGTGGTAGATTGCAGATAACCAGATGGGGCAAGCCTTCATGTTAACCCTATTGGGACCAGCACTAAGGTGGCTGAGTCATCCCAAACTCAGAATTGGATAACAATGGTGAAAGCCTTCACTAAGAAGTACTCATACAATATTGAGGTGGATGTAAAATGTTGGGAGCTTGAGATGTTGACACAGTAGCTTAGAGAAGGATTCACCGCCTTCTTGATGAGGTTTGGAGATAAGACTGCCAAGATGGCAGATCAACCTTCAGAAGCAGAGCAAGTGGAGATGTTGATAGAGAACTTGTCAAAGCCTTATTATGATGTTCTTTACTACCAACATCTATAGACTTTTGATGCCTTGATAGCCACTAGCACACGGGTGGAGAATAGAATCCTAAGGGAAGCCCAGTATAAAGGATCCTCCCAAGATGCTGGGAAGAACACCGAAGTCCGATGTGGAAAGAGTCTGAAAACTAAAATGGTGAGTGCAGTTCAGCAGTCAGGCCTGCCAGCCACTTCTTCACAACCAATCATAATACAATCAGATGCACCCTCCCAAAAGGCCCCTCGTCCAAAAAGATAGTTTTTTTATTTGGGAATGCCCATGGCAACAGTGAATAAGAAGTTAAAGAAATAGGGATTGCTAGGGATAGTGGCTCCAAGAGTAATTAGCAACCCTCCTCGACCTTGGTATAGGGATCATAAATATTGTGCTTACCATACTCAGAAAGGGCACACCACTGAAAGATGCATAAGTCTCCTACATGCGATCCAGGACTTGGTAGACAACGGAACCATCGAGTTCAAGGTGAAGCAACCTCCCAATGTCAACACCAATCCACTCCTCGATCATGTGAAAAATCTAGATGAAGAGGCCATAGAGAGTGACCCCACTCAACTTATTGTACCTAGAGCTTGGGGGAATCATATGAATACCCGCACTTATAGGAAACTCATGAGTCAAAGGGCTAGAGTCGTAAGGACTCCCAAAAGAAGAGAATCATCAGAAGAAGAATCAGAAGATTGGACTCCCGCCATTCATCCTTCCTCATCAATAGAAGAATCCACTATACCATATTACCAACCTCCACCACACCTTCCACCTTCACCATATTATCAGCCTCTGCCATATCATCAACCTTCCCCTCATCATCAAAGTGAAGGAATCTCCTCATCCTATCACCCCTAATCTTCATATCCTACCTCTCACATTACATCATCTTCATACCATCCCTCTTCTTATCCCTCATCATCCTCATACCAATCCCATTCTCAGGGTTCGACATATAACCCAAGAGAAGGATGGAAGGATGGGTACAATTGAAGGATATGATTGCACTACCAGATTCCACAAAAATGACCTCATCAATAGGATCAGTGAATGCTTTAGGAGAAGACCAAGAGAGTGGTCCCACTTCTCTAATTCATCCCGCTGTATCTTCAGATGGAAATCTAAGATTAATTAGAGAGGTTACAGTTGATCTTCTCAGAGCAGTAATTGCATTAGCCATAGCGGAGAAAATTAAGGAATTCACCTCTATAATCCACGTAGGGAGTGACACAAAGGATGATGAGTTAGGACTGGTCCAACTTCGAGTCAGTGATGTCAAGACCAACCCTATAGAAATCTTTTGGTCCATACGCTCTAAATACTACGAGCATTTGGATGTCAGAGAATTTGATGGTCCAAAAGAATCTAATGAAGAACCAAGTGAGGGGGAAATCAGTGAAGAAGAGGATGATGACGATGACATTGAGGACGAAAATGAAGATGAGAAGGATGGAGATGACTCTGATTCTCAAGAGAATGATGGGTATCTAGACTTGGATGACTACCAAGGGCCTTGGAACAATGACTATAATGATGAGTTAGAATATTACTCACTAGAACATCTGACATGTTTCTCAGTCTATACTATTGGTGGTGATGATCTAATAGTTGATCCAACAAGTGGCATTTACCCTTCCCTCTGTATGGGAGAAGATGACTTTACGTCAGATTCAAAAAGTGATGAAGGATCTGGAGAACTAATGCAAGTTTATCTAGATGATTCAGAATCTATATTGGGGATGGAAGAAAAGTTGTGTGAAGTATACTCCACTACATTGAAGATGCAAGAAAGAGTGGAAGAAATTGACAACATGCTGGGTGAAATAACTGTCGATGATAGTTACTACCATGAGCAGTCGGATGATCTGGAGGAAATAGGGCCAGATGACACATTCACAAAGGCAGTAGACACTGCATTCCAATAGCTTTCTAATCCAATTAAAAAGTTACAAGCCAAGGCTGTGGATATTTGTGGAACACCTTGACTTCCCACCCCAAGCCGGGAGGGGGAATTAGAAGAAAAGGATGACACCATGGTAAGGATAATCACAATAACTAATAGTGATGATGAAGATTGTTATCCCATAGAGATTATTGTGAAGAAACCTAATAATGTGATGCAAACTAGAAGTGGGAAAGACAACAAGGCAAGGCTCTAGCGGTCGAACAGTCAAAGACTAATGAGGCAGGAACTAGCAGCGTGAAGAAAGAGCCAGAGTACCCAGTCTTGGCTTAACTCAAGAAGTCCCAAGCAAGCATCTCAATTTGGGGATTATTGATGGCGTCCTCCTCACTCTGTGAAGCAGTCTTATAATCTCACTAATGTACAAGTGTCGATCAAGATAAATCAGGCACATCTCGCACATATAGTAGGGCAACATATGCGGTGCAATCCTTGATGTTCTCAAATTCAAAGCTTCCCAAAGGGGTCCAGCACAATCAAGCTCTCCACATCATGGTAAAATGTCTCGATAAGGTGGTTCCCTAGGTTCTTGTTGACAATGGGTCCACTTTGAATGTGTTGCCCTTGAGATCGGCAAAGAGTATTGTCATTAACTTGGAAGAAATGAGGCCGACAACCCAAACCATATGGGCATATGACAATACCAAGAGGAAGATCCTTGGCATCATTACCCTTGTCATAAAAATTGCCCCAATGAAGTTTGATATTGATTTCCAAGTCATTGATACACCGGCAACTTTTAACATGCTCTTGGGAAGGCCTTAGTCGTATCCTACGAAGGCAGTGTCCTCTAGTCTCTATAAAAAATGAAGTTCATTCATGAAGTAAAGGTAATCATAGTAGCCAAAGATCCCGAAGTGGTTAACATCTTGGCCTATATTGAAAATGGGGAAGAACAAGACCAGGAAGTCCAACTAAGTGGTTTTGAATTAGACACAACTTGTGCAGCCATTGCTAAAGAAGTTCTAAAGGAGGAATCCCAGCTAACTATAAAGCCATCTGGAGTCCGCCAGTGAATCAGATGATGAAGAATATGCAATATTTTCTTGGCATGGGGCTAGGGAAATATCATCAAGGAGTTCCAAAGCAGCATAGTCTGGCAGTAAACAAAGGAAAGAATGGTCTCGGGTACACTCCTCCGACCACCAAGGGGTAGAAAGTGCTGAGGATGACTAGGAAGATCTCTATCTCCTACTATCCTACTCTCAATGGGTATTTTGAAAAAGAAGGAGAGGATTTCCCCTTATACGAAAATGTGAAACCATAGTTTGATGAAATCGTCACAAAGATGCAAAGATGAGTTCGACTGGGTGACCCATAAAGGAGAACAATAGAAAATGCTAGTCAATGAAAGTGATCAAGACAGTTGCATCACTGGGATAGTAGAAATTGCACTAATTCAGATTAGGTCTTCCTCTGGTGACCCTACAACATTGAGCTAATCAAAGGAGGCACCAAGTCCTCGAATCCTCCTAAAAAGAGAATGGGAAAAGAAGATAAGGCTCACCTGGAGTCTGCCACTTCCCATTGATTTGAAAGGCTGCATTGCTTCCTCCTATAAGAGCCAAGAGCCTGAGAGCTACATGAGTTTAAGCCTCATCCTTTCAGAGGAAGAAGTGTGTATGCAAAGTGAAGAATAGCACAACGGATGATAGTTTGTATGTACTATGCCCAAACCAACTACAACAAGAAGGATCATGAAGGTGGTCAAAAATGTGACTGAGGCACCGGGATGGAATCCCTCAATAGGCTCAAAAAGATGGACTTTAGAGAAAAAAGATTGAGTAGTCTCCACTAATCTTCACCCCTCAGAAAGTTCAGCTTCCGAGAGTATGAAATTAACCAGCTGGTATTCATGAAGAAGCAGGCACCTATCCACACCTCCTCATCCATCAAGCCATTGAACCACTCCTAAACTGGACAAGCATTGGAGAAAACTTCAAGTTTGCTCATGCTATTGAGTCAACAAGCCTGAATACCCTTGGGAAAAGGATCAACCCAGTTATCAAGTCCATAGTCGAGTCCGTTGTTTATGATTTTGGGTCAGCCTCCCCTCTCGAAGAGAGTCTAGAGTCCTTGTATGTCGAGTCTGCTACTCCTTTCATAAATGAAATTTCTGATTCTGAGTATGACTTGCCTTCTTTTTTCTGATGATGATCTTTATAAATATCAAGAATCAATAAAACATTACAAACTAAAGAAAGCCCAATCCATCCGTGAGGATACTCAGGTTATTAATCTAAGAACTGACCAATGCCTTCGAGAGGTAAAAGTTGGCACTACCCTTGATAACGAAGAAGTAGAACAGATGATTAGTCTTCTAAAGGAATTCACTGAGGTCTTTACTTGGTCTTATGAGGATATGCCTACTATCGACTCCAACATCATGTAGCATCGATTTCCGACCTACCTTTGGGCAAAATTAGTAAAGCAAAAGCTACAAAGAATATAACCAGAATGGAGTGAGAAGATCATAGAAGAAGTTATGAAACAATGGAATGCAGAGTTTCTACAAGTGGTGAAGTACCCTCAATGGTTGGCCAACATTGTACCAGTACCGAAGAAAGATGGCAAGGTATGAATGTGTGTGGCCAACGTTGTACTATATTGCATGACATGATGAATAAAGATGTGGAAGTATATGTGGATGACATGATTGTAAAGTCAAAAGATTCGCAGGGGCATATTCCCGCTCTAAGTTGTTTCTTTGAATGAATAAAAAAGTGTCAACTGAAGTTGAATCCTCAGAAGTATGTATTTGGGTCAACAGTAGGAAAGTTGTTAGGTTTCTTGGTGAGTGAAAGAGGTAATAAAGTTGACCCTATTAAGATCAAGGCAATTCAAGAAATGCCCACATCTCGGACTAAGAAGCAAATACGAGGATTTTTGGGTCACATCCAGTATATTAGCAGAGTCATAGCTCAGTTGACTACAATTTGTGAACCAATTTTTAATCTTCTGAAGAAGGATCAGCCCACAGAATGGAATGACCAATGCCAACAAGCTTTTGACAAAATTAAGGGATACCTTATGAACCCACCAGTATTGACACCATCGGTGGAAGGAGAACCACTTCTCTTGTACTGATTTTTGGGAGAATATTCCATAGGCTCTTTGTTGGCATAGAAGGAGACGAAAGAAGGGGCAGAGCATGCCATATATTACCTCAGCAAGAATTTCCTAGAATGTGAGACATAGTATACGTCTTTGGAAAGAACTTGTGTTACATTGATTTGGGCAACGAAAAGGTTACGATACTACTCTTATCCGGTGCACTTGATTTCAAGGATGGATCCCATCAAATACCTCTTCAAGAAACCAACCCTAACCGAAAGGATGGCCTGTTGGTTGCTTTTACTATCAGAGTTTGACATCAACTATGTTACTCAGATCAAGGGGCAGGCCATAGACGATCATTTGGCTGCCCACCCTACAAAAGATGGAAGATCCTTAGATGATGCCTTTCCTGATGAAAGAATGGCAACGATAGAGGAAGAAGACATGGTTAATGAACGACAGTTATTCTTTGATGGGGCAGCCAATCAGAAGGGATGTGGTGCAGGAATATTGCTTATCACTCCTGAAGGTCTCTATTTGCCTTCATCATTCTGCCTCAACTTCCCCTGTACCAACAACATTGTCGAATATGAAGCTTATGCTTTGGGGCTCAAAGCTACTTTGACTATTGGTGTGAAAAAGATCAAGGTTTACGGTGATTCATCCATCATCATCTACCAAACATAGATAAAGTGGAAAACTAGAGATGAAAAGCTAAAGCTATATCAAGAACATCGGGAATAGGTGATTAAACATTTTGAGAAGATCTCGTTCGAATACTTCTAGAGAGATAACAACAGGTTTGCTGATGCCCTTGTAACCTTGACTTCCATGGTAGAATGCAACCCTATGGCTAGGGTTCGACCATTATTGGTAGAATAAAGAAGCAGGCCCATTTATCGGAATTTAGTGAACTCTCCCACTGTGGATGGTTGGTCTTGGTTCGCTCACATAGTGGATTTCATCAGGGAAAGGAAGTACCCAGTTGAAGCAACTGACAGAGAAAAGAAGTTTCTGAGAAGGTATGCCACCTAGTTTATTCTTCAAGAGGATTTGTTATACAACAGATCCTATGAAGGAATATAGTTGTTGTGTGTGGATGAGAAGCAATTGATAACCATCATGGAGGAAATTCATCAAGGTCTTTGTGGACCCCACATGAATGCCAAGATGTTATCTAAGAAGATCCTCAGGCTGGGATATTATTGGAACACTATTGAAGTAGACTATATGGACTTTGTCAAGAAATGCCACAAGTGTTAGATATTTGTTAATATCATACATATCCCACCAACAAAGTTGCATTCGCTTAGTTCACCTTGGCTATTCTCCATGTGGGGTATCGACATCATTGGAAAGATCAACCCCAAGGCATCTAATGGTCATGAGTTCATCTTAGTAACCATTGATTATTTCACCAAGTGGGTAGAAGCTCAATCCTATGCAGTCCTCACATCTACTAAGGTGGGTAAATTCATTTAAGAAAAAATTATTAGCCAATATGGAGTGCCTCAAGAATTAATATCAGATCAAGGATTCCATTTCTGGGGCAAGATCGAAAAAATTTACACAAAGTTCTATAACAGAAGGCATCACTCTACCACTTACAGGCAACAGAACAATGGGGCAGTGGAAGCAACCAACAAGAACATCAAAGTCATCCTGTAGAAAATGGCAGAAACCCACAAGGATTAGGCTGATAAGTTACTCCTTGCCTTATGGGCATACCAGACTTCGGTACGATCCTCGACAGGGGCAACCCCTTTCTCTTTGGTATATAGGCTTGAGGCGGTTCTACCCATAGAGATCTTGGCACCATCTCTAGCGGTGCTTCTTGATAGTCAGCTACCTAAAGGAGAGTGGGTGAAGGCAAGACATGATGAGCTCAATTTTCTCGATGAAAGGCGTATGAAAGCCATGGATAATCTGAAGAAATACTAACTGAGAATGGCTAGAGCCTTTAACAAGAACGTGAAGCCCCACCATATAGAGGAGGGTGAACTTGTTCTTTGAGAATAGAGAGCCCCAATTCATGACCCAAGAGGGAAATTCAGGCCCAACTGGAGCGGCCCATTCATTGTCAAGAAATTTTACCAGAGAAAGCTATGAAACTCATAGAGCACAACGGTGAAGAAATACCCAGATTGGTCAACATGGATTAACTCAAGAAATATTATGTCTGAAAGGGTGAATAGCCTGAACTACGTCAGACCTGATTCCTTGTAAGGGATACATAGGCAACTTGACATGTGCAAGTGCGGTCTCAACCATATAAAGGCAATAAATTGGTTCCTTGATTAATAATCAAAGTGTCTCAAAAGATCATCATAGTTTGTCCCCCAAGAATTGCCATTTGGCATGAAATGCCATTAGGTATCTATCATCCACCCATTAGTCTGTCAACTCTTATCTAGGATTCCATCCCTTAAAAGAAAACTGCCACCCAGCACCAGTTTATCAAGGTTAATTTATTCCCCACCCTTGATTAGTAAAAAAAAAAAAGAGCTTAATGCAAGAGTGGTAAAGACTTGTTTGAGTCATTAGCTAATGAGTAATGCTTTGATAAATGATCATATCTCCTTATTTTTTATGGTTTCAGGAAAATTCATGGACTCATTGGATGAGACGTTGAGGAAATGGACCTTAGATATGAGCACGAGAGCGTCAGGATTGTTGAAATCCATGAATGTGTCATTTCTCAGCTGGATTGGATGTGTGAAACTACATCACCAATTACCCCCGTAGGTGCCTCAACACTGGGATGCCATCCTGCATGTATTTTGGTTTAGATTAGTAGAGATCTGCCTAACTCTTAAGGAATTCTTGGTTTGTATGTTATCTCCACCTAAAGGCAGTTTTTTCCAACCATCTTTGAAGAAAGATTACTCAGAGGAAATTCAGGACTTCTTCAGATGGAAAGAAGAGGAAGTGAAGCAATTTTTTAGGTATGGGAAGATCGACATTCTGAAGGTGGCCCTGATCTTCATCCAATATCTACCAATGGGAGGAATCCATCAACAGAGATCATAAGATGCTTATTTTCTTTGCATGATAGCTCGTTATGTTCTCTGCACTCCCGGACGTGGTGCACTACCCATTCTAATTGAGGTAGTAAAACAGTTGAAGAAGGGAGGTGACATCATCCCTACCATTCTTGCAGAAACATTCAATAGATTCAATGACATAAGCCATGGCCATAGATTCAGACTAGATTATTATCAAGGGAGTCCTGCTATTTTTTCGATTTAACTCCTCAAGAAGCTGAAGTTAACTAAGCCATTAAAAGGAGGCCCACACGAAGCTCTTTGCTACCAGGATAAGAGGGAAGTTCCAGAATTCAACCTTATCACTGATTAGGAGAGGTACCTGCAGGAAAAGACTGTGCAAGATATCGCATGGAGAAGCCCGGGGAGGCCACAAGAAGATTTTTTGATGAAGACCGCTAGCTACAATTATGTCAGGTTGATGGGATTGACTCACACATCCTTTTATTTGCCTATGTACATTGGCCGACAATACGGGCTTGAGGTGACGGACCCAGAGGAGTTAGTGAACTTTCACCCACCTCAAGAGTTGTTTCTCCACCTTGTTGCTCACCTATCCTATCTATGGTAGGAAAATTGTTCCCCTTTTCATGTAATTCACTTGGTAATAGAATGAGAAAGAATTTGGATTCTCATGTTATTCCGATTATTCTAATTATGACTTGAGTTATGGAATTGATTATGCCTAAACATTGCAAAAAATAAATAAATAAATAAAAAGAAAAGTTTTTCTTTGTACCAAAGGTAAGTTTTCATTCATAAGATGCTAAAATAAAATGATGAACAAACAAGGGGGAGGGAAAAAGAAAAAGAAAAATATACATGTGTTTGTGTTTATAGGAAATACAGGAACAAATCCCTATGGGTCAAAAGTCATCATCTGAACCATACTCTGAATCATCCCCATGGAGTACTAGGGAACCCGCGGATGCTAGTCCAGCCTGCTCCAGTCTCTAGGTCATGTCCTGAATCAGTACGTCCTATCGTGTAATTTCCCACTCATTGGAACTAACTTAGCTCTCTAAGGTGGCAATCCTCCCATCCTAAGGAATATAGGAAAGGATTAAGAAGAAAAATAATGGAAGAAGAAGGGCAAGAGGAAAGAAGAGGAAAGTAGGAAATACCTTGGCAACAATCGTTTAGCATAGGCCATAATACATCCTGCTGATCTCAGAATAGACCTTCGAAGACACCTGAGAAAGAGCATATCAGCTAAAGGAAGTCAAGAGTCAATTGAAGGATAATCAGATACTCACATAGTCATAAGGAATGGGCAGCCCGTGGGAAGCGTCTACATCTGTCTTTCGCTCCAGAAGATGAGGGAGACTAAGGTTGGCCACATTTGGATAGTTGCAAGCGAGGAAGCCACAGAAGGGGATGCTAGCAACTCTAAGAGACCCACTGCACTTGTAGAGTGTCTCGCTTGTGAAGGATCAACAATACTGATGTGCGATCGAATAGTAGAAGGATCTACACGTCGTGCTCTCCCCTGAAAGAACATCAGTTAAGACCAAAACAAGAAAGAATTTGAAGGAAATACTTAGGAAAGGGCAACATACCACTAGAGTAGCAAGACCAAGAGGGGTGCAAACTATCTCCTCCTCTAGGAAGGCTCTGTAGTCCCTATCCTAGTCAAGAAATGAGTCATTCCATACTCTGTCAGCCAAACGCTTAATCATATCTGCTGGGATGATCTCTGGGCAGTGCATAGTGGGCAGATGAAGTTTAGCCTAGGAAGAACATTTTTCATGTACTAATATTTTCTACAGGGAGGGCTCAAATCTCTGCAAATGATGGATCAATCCCTAGGACTGGTGAATGGAAGTCCAGCCTAGGAAGAACATTTTTCATGTACTAACATCTTCAGCAGGGAGGGCTCAAATCTCTACAAATGATGGACAAATCCCTAGGACTAGCGGATGGAAGTCCAGCCTAGGAAGAGCATTTTTCATATACTAACACCTAACAACACAACTAAGTCGAGTAATAGTATTATGACACATCAGGCTATATCCCTGGTCTCAGAACCGCCATCGATTACACAATGATACAAACCCTGGTCTCAGAACTACTGAACCCAAGATGCGTCCATCGGTCATCCAGAAAACCCCTAATAACCCTCTCTTGTAGTCATGGCACCGGGATCACCATTAGCCACGCTGGACTAGTTCCCTCCTCTAGCAACAATCGCATTGTACCACTGGTGTGGTATTCTGGAAAGGTTCATCGAACATACCACCATTGGGTTATCCAACACCTTACACCCTATTGGCAAGGGGATGTAGCATGGGGAGTGTCACCTAACCACAATATTCCATGTGCCTTTCATAATGATATAGTTACTATGGACCTCATAACACCGGGATTACCATCAGCCATGAAGCGGGTCCATTTTCACGCATAGTCCTTGGGTACATGATACTGGGATACCATCGGCCATAAGTTGTAACCCATGACTATATACCTATTCTAGCATACAAAGAATTTGAGTATGGACTACATAACACCGAGACTCCCATCGCCCACAAAGCATATCCATTTTCAAATGCAGTCCCAGAGTACACGATTCCAGGAACATGTCAGCCACAAAGTGTATTCTGAGACTACATCTAATCTAATGCACATAATCAATGCATAAATGCAACAAAATATGGCAATCAGGGTGCCAGAACCACTTTGGCCTCACCAGATTCTATCTCACAACATACATTTCGTATTATTTCCATCAATATAATATGTTATAGAACATCATCATCATTTAAGTAATTAAATAATCATATGAAAATC
>NW_024868413.1:98614-125945 GCF_013358625.1 Macadamia integrifolia | reverse complement strand
TAGAAAAAGACCTATGGTTCATGGTTTCTGGACAACCTTGCAGTCCATTGGGTTCCAATTGGAATCCAACAATTGGGGCTTTTGTTGTGGGAAGTTATACTGGATCTTACCAGCAATTTCCCACTCCCAATTGCAACTATTAACCTACCCTACCCCTAATCGATTCTTACCCTAGCTGAATTCACATGTATGTGTTAGGGTTTACCTTCCTAGCTATTCTTGGGGTGACCAAATGAGTCCACAAGCAACTGTGCAGTTTGGATTCCAAATCCCATCAGTGACTGTATCTTGGTAGCACTTGGAGGTGCATGACAACAGCAACCATAGCATCACCAGCAGCCTTTAGGGTGGGCTGCCGCCTGATGACAATAGCAAAGCAACAGTAGGGGCAGCAGCTGCTCTCCCCCACCCCTTTTCCTTCCTTTCTTCTTCCTTTCTTTTTCTCTCTTCTCTTTTCCTTCTTCTTCCTTCTCTGTTTCTCTTCAGTTCATAATAGAAAAAGGAGAGAAAGGATGGCCAACCTTCTCCTTTAATATTGCTAAACAGACCTTAGGATTTAGGATTTGGTAAAAGTATTTTTACAAATATCTATTTTTCCTAAGTACTTAAACTTAAATAACTCTCTATAGGATTTATGATTTAACATGAAACTAAGTGCATTAGAACCCGTAATCATGCCCCTAATCATGGTAGGAATGGGTAGAATTACCTTGTAAAGTAGTGGGGCCCACAAGAAAAAAATACAATTTTCTGGGCATTTTGGCACCACAATTGGCTAGCCGGTTCTGTCACAACTAGTTTAGGGGCTTTAGAAGAGTTTGCAGCCCTCTCTGGGTTGCATCTCAATAGGGCTAAGTCCTCTATTATTTTAGAGGGCCTTACTCAAACTAGTAGCATGCAACTTATTAGGGAAACCAATATACCAATTAGGTACCTTAGGGTTCCTCTTGTAACAGGAAAGCTTACTAATGGAGACTGCAACCCTATACTGGATCTGATCAGGAACAAGCTTAAAGGATGGAAGGCAAGGTTTCTTTTATATGCTGGAAGACTGCAGTTTATTTCCTAAGTTCTACAACGATGCTATATATACTGGTCAAGTATTTTTGCATTACTTATTACAGAGATGGAGTCAATTTTTTTGAATTTCTTAAGGTTTGGTCCCTCTTTGGAAAAGAAGAGACATTTTATTTCTTGGGATGTTGTATGTAAACCTAAGGAGGAAGGGGGTTTAAGGCTGAAAAGAGTGAAAGATATGAATGTTGCTGGAATTTTGAAGCAGATATGGTGGATTGCTTCTCATAGGAAGAGCATAGGGGTGGACTATATTTACAAATGGCACTTGAAGAAGGAGACAATTTGGACTGTGAAGGCTACTGGTGAAGCTTCTTAGGTTTGGAGGAAGATTCTAAAATATAGGGACAAGGTGGAAGGTGGTATTATGCATATGGTAGTTAATGGAAGAACAACTAGGGTATGGCTGGATTCTTGGCATCCAAAGGGTATCCTTATTAAGAGATTTGGGGAAAGAATAAGATATGATTCTGGTTTGTCATATCTTGCAATAGTTGATGAAATCCTAAGGAATGGGGATTGGCAGCCTACTCCTTCTACAACTCTTGATCTTATTGAAGCTTGGGGATGTCTTCAAACTATCCCTAGACTTCACAATGATGAGGAGATCCTACAGGTGTGTTTACTACTAAATCAACATGGGAGTTAGTGAGGAGGAAGGAGAGGAAGGTGGAGTGGAAGCAATCAGTGTGGTTTGAAGGCAACATACCTCGGCATTCATT
Organism: Macadamia integrifolia; assembly: GCF_013358625.1. Taxonomy (NCBI): domain Eukaryota; kingdom Viridiplantae; phylum Streptophyta; class Magnoliopsida; order Proteales; family Proteaceae; genus Macadamia; species Macadamia integrifolia. The sequence goes on along the minus strand of NW_024868413.1, from coordinate 124,149 downwards.
CACAACCTGGAGATATTTAGTTGAGGCTTTACCAATAAAGGATTAGCTCATCAAGAGGAGGATGAACATTATTAGTCCCCAATGCCTTTTTTGTTGGGCAGGTATGGAAAGTAGGAACCATCTATATTTTGAATGTCAATATACTAATGCTATTTGGGAGAAGGTTGCCCTACTATGCATTCAAAATGGGAAGAAATTTGATAGTGTCATGGAAGTTGCATTGTGGGTAAAAAATGAATTTCTTGAGAAAGATCCACTTAGAGTAGTTGGAAAGTTAGCTTTCTGTGCCACAGCACAACACATATGGTAGGAAAAAAAACTTTAGGATCTTCAAGTCAAAAATTCTAACTACTCTACAGATTATAGAAGCCATAATTTCAGAAGTAAAAGTGAAATGCTTGACTATGAATTTTATGGCTGAATGCAACCCTAGAAATCAGTTTTTAGTAACAAGTTGGGGAATCAAAGTCACTTGGAAAACAGTGATTCCTGGAGCTTGTTGCTGGCTATAGCCACCTGAGAGATTGGTAGCATTGTGATGGGGCCCTTACACATGATAGAGCATCCTATGGAGGGCTGATTCGAGATAGAATGGGGAAGCCCATTTTAGCTTTTGTGGGAATAGGAGATGTTACAAATATACTGTGGCTGTAATTAGCGGCTATTCTTTGAGGAATAAGTATTTGTGTAGGAAGGAATATCATGGAGCTCTCAATTAGATCCGACTCAAAAATGGCCATTGATATGTTAAACGGTGTAGTTGAAGGTCCATGGCAAACCAGAGTCATCAGAAGTGAGATACTAAATGTCTCAAAATCTCTTCAAAGAAAGGAATTCAAGCATGTTTGGAGGGAGACAAATAAACCAGCTGATTTTATGGCCTCTTATGCAACAAGTCAAAGGGAGACTATTATTCAGGCTCAGGATTTCCCAGATGAGCTGAATTTAAGATTTATTACAGAATGTAATGTTTCTTTTGTGTTCCATTTTGTATTGCAGGGCCTGTCCTGTTTGATATCAAGGAGTCTTTTTTTTCCTTTCATTTGGTCTGTCCAAAGAAGGAAATTAAATCCACACTTATTCAAAAAAAAAGAAAAGCCCTAATCCTGGAAACTTAAACCTTAAACCCTAAACCCTAAACCCTAAACCCTAAGCACTAAACCTTAAACCCTAAAATCGTTATCCGTAAACCCTAAACCCAAAACCAAAAAACCGAAAAACTAAGCCTAAAACCCAAAACCTAAAACACTACACCACTAACCCAAAACCCTAAAACCCTAAATCCTAAACCCCTAATTGGATTTTTGATTTAAAAATCCTAAAGTTTCTTTCCTATCAAATGTGTTATATTGTGGTTCAGAAAGCTAACTTTCCACCTACTCTAAGAGGATCATTATTATGAAATCCATTTTTTACCCACAATACAATTTCTATTACACTATCAGATTTCTTCCCATTTTGACTACATAATAGAGCAACCTTCCCCCATATAACATATGTAAAATGATAGTCAAAGAATAGATGATTTCTACTTTCCATACCTGCCCAATAGAAAATGCATTGAGGATTAATGTTCATCCTCCTCTTGATGAGCTGGTCTCCTATTGGTAGAGCATCAACTAAACATCTCCAAGTTGTGAATGAATGACAAGGTATGTTACCTTCAAACCAAACAGATTTCTTCTAGCTAACCTTTCTCTCTTTCCTCCTTACTATCTCCTATGCTGATTTAGTAGTAATCACACCTGTAGGGTCTCCTTTCCATACCACCAAGTCCTCTTCATCATAGTGAATGGTTAGGGTTAGATGCGAATGGTTAGGTTTTTAATTTCAATTTCAATTCCAATTTCTAATTTTCCTAGTTGTGTTGGTTAGGACGTTCTATTAGATGCATTTGTTTTAGGTCGGTAGTTAGAATTAGATCACAATCAATCAATTCGTACACTTTTGCATTACTAAAAGAAGCCAAAAATAAAGTGGCTGCTTTCTTTATGTTCGACCCGTAGCTACATTGATCCATATGCTTGCGGTTACTTTTAAATCTAAAACACACTACATTGTATGGTTCTCTTACAATCCATAAAGCTTCATATGGAGGGTTGATAAGGGATAGGATGGGGGTACCCATTATTGCTTTTTCTGGTTTGGGAGAAGCTGCAAACATTTTGTATCTAGAATTATTTTCCATTCTTAGAGGAATTACCATTTGTGTGGAAAAGAACATTACCCAGATTTCTATTTGGTCAGACTCTAAATTGGTTATAGACATGTTAAATGGTATGGTAGAAGGGCCTTGGTAATCCAAAGTTATTAAAAGTAAGATCTTGAACAGTTATAAATCATTGGCAAGGATGGAGTTCAAGCATGTATGAAGAGAGGTGAATAAGCCAACTGACTTTCTGGCAGCATATGCACCAGCCCAAGAAGAGACCATTATTCTGGCTTAGGAATTTCCAATGGAGCTGAATAGTTTAGTGAAAGAGGATTCTGCTTTCAAGGTCTATTACAGAATGTAATCTTTCTTTTTGATCTCTCCCTTTGTAATGTGGGTCTGTCCTACGTGGTCTCAAGGGGCCTCTTTTCCTTTCTTCTGGTCAACCCAAAGGAGATTGAGGTGGCCTTACTTGTATATTCTTTTTTTTTTTCTTAATACATACACATCACTTATAAAAAAAAAAAAGTACCAAAAAAAAAAGAACCCATAACCTTGAACCCACAACCATTACATGAACCTAGAATACTAAACCAAGATCCTAGAACCCAAAACCCTGAACCTTGAACCCGTAACCTTGAACCCAAATCCCAGAACACATCTGAAATATTAACCTAGAACCCTAAAAGAAAAACCAAGAACTTTCTACTCCTAGACATTTCAGAATATTCAAAAATAAAGTGAATACAAGGACCCAAATCCTATCTATTATTGTTGAAGATGTCAAAGAGAAATGTGAGAAAATTCATTTCTCAGAACTTTCTACTCCTAGAAATCACTTCTTAGTGGAAAAATTGAAGATTGACATGAAGTGGATAGTGAAGGTTCCAAGGGCTTGCTCTTGGTTCAGTCCACCAAACTCTATGATAGCCTTGCACTGTGATGGATCCCTAAATCTTGAAGAGGGTTATTATGGAGGCATCATCATGGACAATAAAGGGACCTCATTTTAGCCTATGCTGGTGTTAGGGAGGTTGCTTCAGTCCTCCACATAGAGTTATTAGCTATCCTTAGAGGCATTATTTTATGTATTGAGAAGAATTTCTCAAAGGTTTCAATCAGGTTAGACTCAAAGCTTGCAATGGATATGTTGAATGGAGTGATCCAAGGTCCTTAGGATACTCAAATTATTAAGAGACGAATCTTACAGTTGACTAAATCTTTTGACTTAAGGGAGTTCAAGCATGTTTGGAGGGAATTAAACAAGCCAGTAGCCCACATGGTGTATTATAGAGTCTAAAGTTCTTTCTTTATGATTATTGTATTTTCCTTTTTGTTAGTAGGGCATGTCCTGTTGTGCTAGGAATTCCATAACTTTTCCCTAGGTCTGTCCTAAGAAGGTTAAGGGAATTGCCTCTTTTATGTACTCCTTTTTCCTTTTTTTCAATACAAATATACCACTTATTGGAAAAAAAAACCAAAACCCAGAATCTTGAACCCTGAACACATAAATAAAAACCAAAACCCTAAACACAGAATCCATAACCAAAAACCCAGTACCTTGAACCCTGAACACAAAACCTAGATCATTGTACCCATAACCAAGAAACTTAAAACCCAAACCATGAACCCAGAACCAAGAACCCTTAAACCATAACCTAGAACCCATATCCCAGAACCAAGAACCTAGAACCCAGAACCTTGAACCCAGAAATAAGAACCCAATACCCCGATCCCTATACCCAGAACATAGAACCCAAAAGCTAGAACCTAGATTCTTGAAACCAAAACCAAGAACCCTAAACCATGAAACCAAAAATCCAGAACCTGAACCCTCACTCTTCAGAATCAGGCATATGAAGGTGGCATTTACTGAATGAGGCATCCAGGACTTCCTAAAAAATCATTTCACTGCCAATGATAGATCTTCTCCAATCAAATCCCAAGATGTCTTGAAGAACCTAGCACTAAACCCATCCACACCAGGAGCCTTGTAAGTCTTTCATTGAAAACACCACTTTTCTTATCTCCTCATTTGAAACATTTTACTTTAAGCCTTCTTGTTGAACCATGGATAGCACCCCATGAAAAGGAATGCTAATAGAACAGTATCCTTCATCCACCCAATCATCCCTAAACAACCCCATATAGAAGTCCACACCTTCCTTCTTTATGAGATTTGGATCATCTACCACTCCCCCATCTCTTCCTTTAATTTCCAACATATTTTTCCTATGTTTCCTACATTTCATGGCCATTTGGAAATGAGAGTTATTTCCAAACTATCCAGTGTAGTTGGTAAGCTGTGGTGTGCAAAAATCCCATGCTCACCAAGAGGTCTCGAGTTTGAGTCTCTTGGCTGTTACCTACTTTCCTCCCTACCTATCAAAAAAAAAAAAACTTCTCCTCTACTCTCAGCTTCTCCAACAACTTTCTTTTGGCTTCTTTTTCCAGCACTACTAGTGCTGGATCATCCTGAGATGAGGAAAGTTGTGATTGTATCTGATTCATCGCCAAAGTAGCCTCCTTGACAATCAAGAAATCATCCCCAAACTGATTCTTATTCCAAACTTTTAGCTCCTTCTTCACATTTCTAAGAGGGGCTGAAAACTTTAGAAGACGATTGAAAGCCTCATTTACATGTTGAGCCACCACCTCTCCACCACTTCTCTATATTTCTCATGATCTATCCAATCATCAAAAAACCGAAAAGGCTTCGGCCCAAATTTCCTTTCTTCCAACACCGTGAGACAAATAGGACTATGGTCTGAGATTCCTAGACACATAAAGTTTGCCTCAAAGCACTTGAACTCATCCACCCAAGTATTGCTTGCTAACACCCGTCAAGCTTTCAGAAAATTCTATCATTCCCTACTCTAGGTATATTTGTCCCCTTTCCATTTCAAATTCTTCTAACACAACCCATGAACTAGGAATACCTTATGAAATACAGATTAGGTCCCTCCACATATCCCTTCTTTCTTCATATTATTAGAAGCATAAATCGCTGTTCAGAAATACTCCACCACCATACCAATAATATTACCTTCAAATGAATCAATTGACTGCTCTTCAACACCTCCTCCACTTTAAGAAGGTTGGAATCCCACCTTACCCAAATTTGAGTGGTAGAATCCCTAGAACCATTGTGCACGAAATTCTATCCCTATTTCAAGCCTGAAAAAATGGATAATACATTCAATTATCTTACCTTAGTCTCTACCAAGATTCCCATCTTAACCTTAGTTTTAGCAAGCATATTTTTCACTCTTTGTTTTTTAGGAGCATTAAGGGCCCTCACATTCCAGTAGAGAGTATTCATAACAAAGGTAACCTATGACCACTCCCACTAACCTTCTTGGTCCCCCCAGCTTTTATCAACTCCGTGTCCTACAGTGTGCAAATTCCTATTCACCACAATATCTTGGCTACAAGGAGACATGTTTGCTCAAGGCCATTCCTTCACAACTTTTCTTTTTGGACCATAGACATTTTTTTATTTTTTTTGTTAAGTGATGTGAATGTATTAACTAAATAAAGAATATACAAAATAAGGCAGCCTTATTGTCCTTCTATGAATAGATCAAAAGAAAGGAAAAAAGACTCCTTGATACCAAGCAGGACAAATGAAAATCAAAAAGAAAATTACAATCTGTAATAGATCTTAAATTCAGAATCATCTCTTATTAAACTATTCAGCTCATCTGGAAAATCTTGAGCCTGAATAATAGTCTCTCCCTGACCAAACATGCTTGAATTCCAAACATGCTTGAATTCCTCCAAACATGCTTGAATTCCTTCCTTTCCAAAGATTTTGAGATATTAGGATTTCACTTTTAATGACTCTAAGTTGCCAAGGTCTATCACACCATTTAAAATATCAATGGCCAATTTCAAATCTAATCTAATTGATACCTCCATGATATTCCTTCCCACATAAATGTTTATTCCTCTAAGGATAGCCTATAATTCCAACCACAATATACTTGTAACATCTCCTATTACCACATAAGCTACAATGGGCTTCCCCATTCTATCTCTGATCAGCCCTCCATAGGATGCTCTATCATGTGTAAGGGCCCATCACAATGCAATGCTACCATGCTCTCTTGTGGCTAGAACTAGCAACAAGCTCTAGGAATCACTGTTTTCTAAGTGACTTTGATTCCCCAACTTGTTATTAGGAACTGATTTCAAGGGTTGCATTCAGCCATAAAGTTCATAGTAAAAAATTTCAACTTCACTTCTGTAATTATGGCTTCCATAATCTGTAGAGTAGTTTGGATTTTTTATTTGAAAATGCTAAAGTTTCTTTCCTGCATATGTGTTGATTGTGGCCCAAAAAGCTAACTTTCCAACTACTCTGAGAGGATCATTATCATGAAATTCATTTTTTACCCACAATGCAATTTCCATGACACTATCATATTTCTTCCCATTTTGATTGCATAATAGAGCAACCTTCACCATATAGCATATATAAACTGACATTCAAAGAATAAATGATTTCTACTTTCCATACCTGTCCAACAAAAATACATTGAGGATTAATGTTCATCCTCTTCTTGATGAGTTGGTCTTTCATTGGTAGAGCATCAACTGAGCATCTCCAAGTTGTGAATGAATGCCAAGGTATGTTGCCTTCAAACCAACAGATTTCTTCTTGCTAACCTTTCTCTCTTTCCTCCTCACTATCTCCCATGTTGTTTTAGTAGTAAACACACTCGTAGGATCCCCTTTCCATACCACCAAGTCCTCTTCATCATAGTGAAGTTTAGGAATAGTTTGAAGACTTCACCAAGCTTCTATAAGATCAAGAGTAGTAGCAGGAGTGGGCTACCATTCACCATTCCTTATGATTTCTTCAACTATAGCAAGATGAGATAAACCAGAATCATATCTTATTCTTTCACCAAATCTCTTAATAAGAATACCCTTTGGATGCCAATAATCCATCCATAGTTTAGTGGATCTTCCATTGCCAATAATATGCATGATGAAATTTTCCACTTTGTCCCTATATTTTAGAATCTTCCTCCACACCCAAGAAGCTTCACTTTTAGCCTTCACAGTCCAAATGGTCTCCTTCTTTAAATACCTCTTGTAGATCCAGTCCACCCATATGCTCTTTCTATGATAAGCAATCCACCATATTTGCTTCATAATAACAGCAACATTCATGTCTTTCACTCTTTTCATCCCTAAACCCCCCTCCTCCTTAGGCTTACATATAGCATCCCAAGAAATAAAGTGTGTCTTCCCCTCCAAAGAGGGATCAAACCATAAAAATTTTAAAAACATAGACTCCACCTTTGCTATAAAATTACATAGCAAACTGAGGAGATCAACTGCAGCCTTCCAGCATATGAGAGAAACCTTGCCTTCCAACCTTCAAGCTTCTTCTTGATCAGATCCCATATAGGGTTGCAGTCTCCAATGGTAAGCTGCCCTTCAATAAGAGGAACCCTAAGGTACCTGATTGGTACCTTGGTTTCCATAAAGCCCGTTAATTCCAAAAGTTGCATACTACTAGTTTGAGTAAGGCCCCCAAAAATAATAGAGGACGTATACCCAACTTTCTATACCCGGGTTGGTTCGGTTTAGTCTTGCAGGACCTGAATCAGAGTGAGCTAAGTCGGGTACCCTATGGAACATGATGATAAGGGTGACTCTAAACTTGGGTTGGCCAGATGAGTCGGAGTCAGTGCCTAGTGAAGTTCGCATGCCCAAGCCGTGCACTTGCACTTATCACAAGGCCATGTACACATAATAAAGGTATGTAGCCACATTTTGTGTCGAGTACACATTTGGTACGCCTTGTCAAAATCTCAAATTAATGGACTAAGTTTTGGTCTACTGGTGGGTGGTCATAGGTAGGTCGGACCCACCTGTGTGACTTACCAGTCTGGTCATTAGATATTTTGACCCAGGTATAAATAGCATTTATTACTTTTCTTTCTCCTCATTTATTTTTTTACATGGTGGATGAGAAAAGTAAAGAAGAGAGGGAAAAGAAAGAAAGAGAAGGGAACAAGGAGGAAGAAAAAGGGGAGAAGATGATCATTGTACGATTCCGAGGTTGGATCTTTTGATTTCAATGTCGGATTAGTGATCCTCATCTCAAGATCTACGATTTGAGGTGGGTAAAGTCTATATTTCTTAAACCCCCAAAAAACCCTAAGTGAAACCCTTCGATTTGATTAGGAATCTTTTAAATCTTATTAATCCCACTTGAGATAATAAATCTAAGGTTTAATGAAGGACCTACATGTTATTTTTAAAGGTTTTAAAGGAAGAAATTATGAGATTTGAGAAGCATTTGTTGATCTCTTGAGCTAGAGAAGAGATTTGGGGTTTTTGAAGTGTTCTTAAGCAAAGAGGCAAAATCCAAACTTAAAACTTTGAATCGGTCCTAGATCTATGATAAAATCACAATATGGGACTTGAGATTGGTGAAAAACATGGTCAAATCAACCCTTGGTGGTTTCCCCAAGGTGGGATGAAGAATGAAAGTGAACAACAAAATCTCAGCTCTGAGTGGTGGGTGCCTAAAAAATGGTTGGACCCACAAATTTGGAGCCCACCTATCCTGGATGGACTGCTGACTCGATCGACAAGTAAAATTGATGGGCACTGGCCCACCGCTCCTAGCCCATCGGTCCTTACAAGGCCCTAGAGTTGAGTGGTGGGCAAGGATCGGTGGGTACCTTGCCTGCCGATTGACTTACCAATCCGACCCTTCGAGTTTCGATTGGGCCCAAATTTTTTGGGTAACCTCCTTTAATGATTCTAAATGTGTTGGAATCATCGTATTTCATTGGTTGTAAACCTAAAATGGAGATATACTAAACTCGACCTCTTTTATGATAGGTTTCACTAGAAACTTACGTCATCGCACACTGAATCTTCCTCGTACCAAGGGTGATCATTGTACACAATTAGGTAAGTGGGAAGAGGACATTGACATTATTTTTGGAGTGTTTTTGCATCATTCCATTATTTTTTTAGACTAGCCATGTCATTATTTCATTACTATCTGTAGCCTAGTCATTCACAAATGTCATTTACATGCATTAACGTGTGCATTATGAAATTTACTTATGACTTGATATGCTAATATCTTTAATTTTTAAATGCTTATTCTTGCTTTGAGTTATGAGATGAATGACTTTAAATTATTGAATATAATGCATTGCTAAACTAGATGCCATAGTCGGCTTGGAAACGAATACATTGGTGGCCCGTCGAAGGGGACGCAGTGGCACTATTCAGTCGTACTATCTCATATAGGAGCATGCGATTAGGAATGACATATCCCTATGCTACGACCCTTCCCAACAGGGTTTAAGTGTTGGGTATATCACTGGGGGAAGCCCGAAGTTGTGTACCAATGGTGGTGGTTAGAAGTACGCCCGGTCGATTACTAGGACAATCGGCAACTTTGGTGATATAATCAGAGGGCCAACCGTAATACTTTTAATTTAATGCAGGGCAAGGCCCATTGCACTTTAGTGTCGCTAAGAAAATAATAATTTACTTTAATGTCGCTGAGGAATAGTAATTTACTTTTTCGATATCCATGGCTGGCCTTCTCCGACAACCCTATAGGCGTATCATGGAATGGAGTTTGTGAATTGTACGCTGGGTATATGTGCACCGGTTTTGAGTAGCATAACTATGACTTAGATGGTTAGGTGATCTAGTTTATAAAAAAGGACTTGCATACATATAGGTGCATTTGTATTGCAAATGATTTATTGGTTTCTTTTCACTTACTGGGCTAGTGAGTCATCCCATGTGCACAATATATTTAGATGATCCTGCAAGTTATCCTGTCACACCCCTCCCATAAAGAACCGGACCGGTGACCGAGTTAACACCTGTTAAGCCAAAACCTATCAGGATCGTCTGATACAGTAAGCACACCATAGCATACACACACACTAAGTCAAACAAATCCTGCAATTCAGCAGAAGTCTTACATATACATACTTGTAAATACCCTAATACTCTTGATACCCAAATTGTAATACATAACACACACATATATATATTATATTGGTATCTAGAATACAAAAGGGGTAACATTTCAAGAATAACCAAAAAGAATCTGATATTGGTATCAGTGTTGCTATCCTGTAACACCATTATCACAAGGGCACTTGGCCCCGTACCAGAGATCTTCAAGGACCCACCAATCTTAGACTGAAAACTCCACGGTGCATCTAGGCTCTAGCTCTTCGGTCGGATAACCTGTAAAATCAACTAAAAATGGTGTGCATGTGGGATGAGCTCACTAGCCCAATAAGTGAAAAGAAATACCACACAAGTATGCGCAATACAAATGAACCTATATGTGTGCAGTTCATTTTATTATCTTAGTCCACCTAAACAACGATTTTAAGTCATAGGTTATGTGCTACTCGCAACCACAGTGCGCGTATTCTTCGGGTATGAGCCACGACCCCCATCCCGTGATATATAGGGTTGTCAAAGAAGGCTAGCCATGGGTATTAAAAAGTAAAATGGGTCTTGCCCTGCATTAATTTAAAAGCAGTATGATTGGCCCTCTTGTTATATGACCAAAGTTGCCAATAGTCCTAATGATCAGTCGGGCATCTTTCTAACTGCCACCGTTGGTACACAACCTCGGGCTTCCCCCCAGTGATATATCCAATACCTAAACCCCTGTTGGGAAGGGTTGTATCATAGGGATATGCCATTCCTAACTGTATGCTCCTATATGAGATAATACGGCTGTATAGTGCCACTATGTCCCATACCACGGGCCAGCAATGCATTCGTGTCCAAGCCGACTACGGCATCTAGTCTAGAAAAGCATTATATTCCATAGTCTAAAGTCATCCATCTCATATCATAAGCAATATTAGGCATTTAACAATTAAAGATATTAGCATGTCAAATCATAAATGAAATTCATCATGCACACATCAATGCATGTAATGGCACTCTTGGATGAATAATCTACACAATAATAATATGATGATATGGCTAATCTACAACCAGAATGACATGATGCAATATTCTCTTCCCACTAACCAAATCGTGTACAAGGATCACCTCAAGCATGAGGAAGATCCGACATGCAATGATACGAGTCTCTAATACAACCTATCTTGAAAAGAGTTGGATGTAGTATATCACAACTTTAGGGTCATAACCTACGAGGTATGATGATATTAATATATTTAAAATCACTAGAGAAGGTTGCCTAACAAATTTGGGCCCAATTGAAATCTGAGAAGTCAAATTGGTAGGAAGATCGACGGGTAAGGTACCCATCACTCCTTGCTCGTCTGTCAATCCAGGAACACTACTTGGATCGATAGGCTAAGGCCAATGGGTAAGGCACCCACCAGTCCTTGCTCACCTATTTGACTAGTAGCTCTGTTTTGATCAATGGGCTAAGAGTGGCAGGCCAGGTCACCCACCAGTCTTGCTAGCCGATAAAGCCAGCAGCCCTACCAGGATAGGCGGGCACTAGATTGGTGGGTCCCGTCCATTTTCAGGCACCTACCACTTGTAATTGAGATTTTACTGTTGTCTCCCACTCTTCATCCCGCCTTGGGGAAACGAATATGGGTCGATTCGACCATGTTTTTCACAAATTTAAAGCTCCAAATCATGATTCCAACATAGATCTAAGGTGGATCCAAAATCTCAAGCGTGGATCTTACCTCTTTACTCAAAAACACCTCAAAACCCTAAATCTTCTCTTTAGCTCAAGAGATCAACGAATGTTTGACAAATCTTACAAGTCTTCCTCTAAGTCCTTTATAAACAACATATAGAACCTTTATTAAACCTTAGATTCACATTCTTAAGAGATTATAGCAAGATCCAAAGGATTTCTACCCAAATCGAAGGGTTTCACTTAGGGTTTCATAAGGGTTTAAGGAATATGGACTTTACTCACCTCAAATTTTAGATCTCAAGATAAGGATCGTTAATCTAATGTCGGATTCAAGAGATCTGACCCCAGCGACGCACAATGATCATCTCCTTCCCCGTTTTCTTCGTACCTTTCTCTTCTTTCTTCTTTTTCTCTCTCTTCTTTACTTTTCCCAACTACCATGTAAAATAATAAATGAGGTGAAAGAGATGTAATAAATGCTATTTATAGTGGGATAAAATACCTAATGACCAGAGTGGTAGGTTACACTGGTGGGTCCGACTCATATATGACCACCCACTAGTCAGCTAAAACTTAGCCCAAGCATTGGGATTTTCGATGGGGCTCGGCCTCGACATGTATTTCACCCCTTGATAATAGATTAATATGCATATTTGCCATAAAATACAGCTACATACTTTTATTATGCATATATGGCCTCATGATAAGTGCAAGTGCACGACTTAGATATGCGGACTTCACTAGGCACTAACTCCAACTTATTTGGCCAATCCGAGTTCAAAATCACCCTTAGCACCATACTCATCAAGTACCCACCATGGCTCTCTCGAGTTCAGGTCCTGCAAGGCCAAACCGAACCAATCGAGTAATTAGACGGGGTCTAGAAAGTATGGTATCACATTTACCCCCCTTTTGAAAATTTCATCCTCAAAATTGTAGCACCTTGTTATCCAAAAAGATGAGGATACTTGGCTTGAATGTCTTCTTTTTCCCAAGATGCTTCCTCAAGCGAATGATTGGCCCATCAAACTTTCACGATGGTGATGGAGTGATTACGAAGAGTTTTTATCTTTCGGTCTAAGATTTCAACGGGCTGCTCTTCATAGTTCATATCATCTTTTAGACATTCAGGTTCCATAGGTAACATACATACATCGATCATGAATGTATCGCTTCAACATAGATACATGGAATACATTATAAACATTGCTGAGAGAAGGTAGAGGAGCCAACATATAAGCTATGGAGCCAACTCGAGCCAAGATCTCAAATGGTCCAATATACCTCAAACTTAGCTTGCCCCTCTTGTGAAATTTATGTAACCTGAATTCAATGTCCTTCATGCGGTTGTTTGCATAACTCTTTTGGCATGATTAGGCTACTTTAATCCTTTCTCGAATGACATCAACCTTGTCACATGTCATCTATATCATTTCTGGTCCAAGCATCCATCGCTCACCTACTTCATCCTAATATAGGGGCGTTCTGCACTTTCTGTCATATAATGCCTCATATGGAGCCATCCCAATGGTAGTTTCATGGCTATTATTATAAGTAAACTCCATGAGAGGAATATATTCTTCCCAACTGCCACACTTCTCCATTGCATAGGCCCTAAGCATATCTTTCATTATTTGTATAGTTCACTCTGACTGCCCATCGGTCTGTGGATGAAAAGCAGTACTCAAATGCACCTATTTCCCCAAACCTTGCTAGAGACTCTTTCAGAATCTAGATGTGAATCTCAAGTCTCTATCTGACATAATGCTTACTGGTACTCCATGTAAAAGAACAATGTTATCCATATAGAGTTGGGCTAACTTGTCCATAGAGTAATTGGTCCTGATCGGAATAAAACGAGCGGTCTTGGTTAGCCTGTCAACTATCGCCCCATAATCCTATGACAAAATCTATGGTGATCCTATCACAGATACGGGGAGTGGCTATAAGGTATCATATGATCGATGCCTTTCTGCCTTGACCTTTTGACACACGAGACATTTTGCTACATACAAGGCAATAGTGGTCTTCATTGTTGGCCACCAATAGCTTTATTTAAGATCCTTATACATCTTTGTACTTCCAAGATGAAATGAGTATTTGAAACGGTGTGCTTCCTTCACAATCTTATCTTGTATCTCCATCTCATCTGCCACACATAGCCTGCCCCAAAATAATAATGCCCCATTATTGTCTATTGTGAAGTCAAGGTCATTCATTGTCTACTCTTGAATTTACAGCATGATCCTTCGTAGCTCAGGATCCAATGATTGTTTCGCTATCACCTCTTGTCTGATAGATAGATGCACTTGTAAGGCTGACAAGGATATAGTCAACTGCTTAAAATAATTTGACTAATGTTCTAGCTCCAGGGTTGCTCCGTCATATAGAAGGATTTCATCCATTAACACTGCCACTTGTATCAGTTGTGGACTGATAGCTAGGTACAAAAGTGATACAGTCTGAGCGTTTCGACTTAGAGCGTCAGCCATCACATTAGTATTACCCGATTGATACTGAATATCACAATCATAGTCCTTCATAAGCTCAAGCCATCTTCTCTACCTCATATTTAAATCTCGTTGGGTGAAGAAGTACTTAAGGATTTTGTGATCACAATATATTTCACACTTCTCCCTATACAGGTAATGACGCCAAATCTTCAAAGCAAAGATGACTGCTGTCAGTTCTAAATCATGAGTGGGGTAGTTCTTCTCATACTCTTTGAGTTGCCTGGATGCATATGCTACCACCTTGCCATGTTACATGAGAACACAACCCAACCCTATCTTAGATGCATCAGTATAGACTGTCATCCCACCTGTACCATTTGGAATGGTTAATATAGGAGCTGATAGTAATCGTTCTTCAACTCTTGAAAGCTATTTTCACACTCCTTTGATCATTCAAACTTTACACCTATTCTGGTCAACTTAGTCATCGGCACCAAAATTCGAGAAAAATATTCGATAAAGTCCAATACCTCCAGCATTGTACCAATAGATGTCTTCAGCCCCTTCAAAAATTTTTGGGCTTTTTCCTCAGTTGTCCTCATACGGCGAGTAAAATAGAACAAACTTTCAAACTGTTGCTGATATTCCAGAACAAACTTGGTTCCTCAAGTAAGTGCCACAAACTCCGCCTCTTTGCGATCTGTGAAGTTTTTTGGATAGTAATTTGACTAGAACAATTATTTGAAAGGTTCCCAAGTAGGATCAGGGTGAGTTGCCATCAATATAGGCTTGGAAGCTTTCCACCAAGAATCAGCTTCATTTCTAAGTTGTAACCCAGCACATATAAGCTTATGTGCCTCTGTGAACTCTATTATATCAAATACTTTCTCTAAGTCTTGGATCCACCGGTCCAGTTCCAATGGGTCATTACCCACCTTGGTGAAAATAGGTGGCATGTACTTCTTAAAATATTCCACTACCTTCGCCGTAGTAGTGGCTAGTGGATGATAAGGTGGATAGAACGGATAGGGTGGAGGCATCATAAATGGCGGAGTGCCATATGGTAGAACCAGAGGGGTACCTCCTGGTTGATCTTGAGGTGTAACCTCAAGTGGTGTTCCTCCAAGTTGTACTCCAACGCCTGACCCCACTAGAGGGTCCTGAGAAGTAACCCCTCTAGGAGGCAGACCCTGTAGAGTAGGGTTCAAGTATTATTGCATAGCAACCATAAAGGTATATTGATGTTGAAGCAACTGCTGCTGAAAAGCCCCTTGCGATTGTTATATAAGTGTCACCACATCTCCAGGAGTGATGATATGATATCTGGGGCTCCCAAGATTTCGTTCAAAGTTGGGTTACCCTGAATATGTTTCGGATCATGATCCACTTGTGGTGGTGGATGTGAGGTTTGCCCCACGGGTCGAAGACCACGGGAAATGGGTGGCTGACCATGAGAGGTACCACAGGCATAACCATGGTGTTCTATACCTGGATT
The DNA here is from genome assembly GCF_013358625.1 of Macadamia integrifolia. Lineage (NCBI taxonomy): Eukaryota > Viridiplantae > Streptophyta > Magnoliopsida > Proteales > Proteaceae > Macadamia > Macadamia integrifolia. Next base: position 108,394 of record NW_024868413.1, on the reverse strand, counting down.
ATTCCAAAGCATAAGCATTGATTGAGTGCCACAACATTTGTATATATATATCCACAATCAATGCATTTAATATCACAGGTTACATCGATGCACCACACCACATATCTGAACATGCCCACATTAATTATCCATGTATAGCTTGGTCTCGTAACTGTGGTTAACTATGTGGTGAAACGCCCCTATTGGCATCTCATTGGGGTCTAGAAGGAGCAAAAAAATAAAAATCTCCAGCACAGGGCAATTTGGGGCTTTGGTACTTAGACCGGCGGGCAAGACCAGTGAGCAAGGCTAGGCAGAGGCCCATCGGTCTCGTCTAAGACTGATTTGAAGGGTTTTTTTTTAACCCCTTATTTCCCACTTCTTCTTTTTCTTCTTTCCAATTTTGACTAGGGTGATTTGAGGGTCTCATCCCCCACTTCAACTCACAATCTCACTCACAAATAGGTGGGATGTACTTCTTAAAATATTCCACTACCTTCGCCGTAGTAGTGGCTAGTGGATGATAAGGTGGATAGAACGGATAGGGTGTAGGCATCATAAATGGCGGAGTGCCATATTGTAGAACCAGAGGGGTACCTCCTGGTTGATCTTGAGGTGTAACCTCAAGTGGTGTTCCTCCAAGTCGTACTCCAATGCCTGACCCCACTAGAGGGTCCTAAGAAGTAACCCCTCTAGGAGGCAGACCCTGTAGAGTAGGGTTCAAGTATTATTGCATAGCAACCATAAAGGTATATTGATGTTGAAGCAACTGCTGCTGAAAAGCCCCTTGCGATTGTTATATAAGTGTCACCACATCTCCAGGAGTGATGATATGATATCTGGGGCTCCCAAGATTTCGTTCAAAGTTGGGTTACCCTGATTATGTTTCGGATCATGATCCATTTGTGGTGGTGGATGTGAGGTTTGCCCCACGGGTCGAAGACCACGGGAAATGGGTGGCTGACCATGAGAGGTACCACAAGCATAACCATAGTGTTCTATACCTGGATTATTCCAAAGCATAAGCATTGATTGAGTGCCACAACATTTGTATATATATATCCACAATTATCACAGGTTATATCGATGCAGCACACCACATATCTGAACATTCCCACATTAATTATCTATGTATAGTTTGGTCTCGTAACTGTGGTTAACTATGTGCTGAAACACCCCTATTGGCATCTCATTGGGGTCTAGAAGGAGCAAAAAAATAAAAATCTCCAACACAGGCCAATTTGGGGCCTTGATACTTAGACCGGCGGGCAAGACCAGTGAGCAAGGCTAGGCAGGGGCCCGTCGGTCTCGTCTGAGACTGATTTAAAGGGTTTTTTTTTAAACCCTTATTTCCCACTTCTTCTTTTTCTTCTTTCCAATTTTGACTAGGGTGATTTGAGGGTCTCATCCCCCACTTCAACTCACAATCTCACTCACAAATAGGTGGCATTTACTTCCTAAAATATTCCACTACCTTCGCCGTAGTAGTGGCTAGTGGATGATAAGGTGGATAGAACAGATAGGGTGGAGGCATCATAAATGGCGGAGTGCCATATGGTAGAACCAGAGGGGTACCTCCTGGTTGATCTTGAGGTGTAACCTCAAGTGGTGTTCCTCCAAGTTGTACTCCAACGCTTGACCCCACTAGAGGGTCCTGAGAAGTAACCCCTTTAGGAGGCAGACCCTGTAGAGTAGGGTTCAAGTATTATTGCATAGCAACCATAAAGGTTTATTGATGCTGAAGCAACTGCTGCTGAAAAGCCCATTGCGACTATTATATAAGTGTCGCCACATCTCCAGGAGTGATGATATGTGGGGCTCCCAGGATTTCGTTCATGGTTGGGTTAGCCTGAATATGTTTCGGATCATGATGATCCACTTGTGGTGGTGGATGTGAGGTTTGCCCCATGGGTCGAAGAGCACGGGAAATGGGTGGCTGACCATGAGAGGTACCACAGGCATAACCATGGTGTTCTATACCTGGATTATTCCAAAGCATAAGCATTGATTGAGTGCCACAACATTTGTATATATATATCCACAATCAATGCATTTCATATCACAGGTTACATCGATGCACCACACCATATATCTGAACATGCCCACATTAATTATCCATGTATACTTTGGTCTCCTAACTGTGGTTAACTATATGGTGAAACACCCCTATTGACATCTCATTGGGGCCTAGAAGGAACAAAAAAATAAAAATCTCCAACACAGGGCAATTTGGGGCCTTGGTACTTAGACCGACGGGCAAGACCAGTGAGTAAGGCTAGGCAGGGGCCCGTCGGTCTCGTCTGAGACTGATTTAAAGGGTTTTTTTTTAAACCCTTATTTCCCACTTCTTCTTTTTCTTCTTTCCAATTTTGACTAGGGTGATTTGAGGGTCTCATCCCCCACTTCAACTCACAATCTCACTCACAAATCGGCGTTCCAACTCCGCTTCATCTCCTCAATCTACCAGTTCTCCTTTTCTCCATTTTCTCTTTGATGATTTTGTTTTTCGGTGTTTTTTGCCATAGAACTTTAATCCTCTTTATATACTACATCTTCTCCAAGAAATGTTTATTTTCCTAGCAATGTGGTGTTCCATTTATGCTTTGCATGATTTGTTGGTCTTGATTGACCTATTGTAGAGAGAAAATTTCAAATTCTTGCCCTAAACTCTCTGGGTTTTATTCTCATTTTTCCTTCTTTACTTCAAACAAATGCTATTCCCCACTCTCAATGCACACACACAATAGTAGGGTAATCATTTCCATTTGTGTATGCATAAATTTCCTCTCTTTTGACATAAACTTACCCTGTTATGGTCAAATCCTTAGAAATTTGGGGGGTTTTCTTCATTTCTTTGCTTTTCACTATGAATACAATTATCATAATGTCCATTCTCTATCAATGAATTGTAAAAATAGTTTGAGTGATTTCATTGTGGGAATACATGTATTTTCCTTAAGATTGTCTCCATTTTTTTTACTCATGCCTAATATGCATTGCCTTCAATCAAAATGTTTAGAGATTTCCATCCATTTTCCTTAATCTAACTGTAATCATTTCCATCATTGTATTTATCACTCCCCCTTTAATTGCATTTGGGTAATAAGTAGGTTCTTGCATCCATATGCTTTATTTCTATGTTTTCAATAGACAACCTAGACTCACTTATCCTTGCATACATTTCTTTACTCCTCTCAATTTCATCACTTAGCATCACTGCATTTTAGGGTTTTTATTATCCATGTCATTTCTCATAGGGATCATCTCACCCCCCCCCCTTTTTAAAAATGCTACTTATCACATTCTTTTCATTTTTCTCCATTCCTTCACTTACACACCTGTTACGGTCCTGGAAGAGCTCAACCCCATAAACTGGCTTACAAGGTGAGGGGACGCAAGACCATATCAGCCCACATCAATTCTCATTGGAAAGCGATGTGGGATCAGCCCTATAGTTGATATAGGGAACGTAACATACCACCATGCTTCCGAACCCGATGTCCATGGCCGCCTACCCTGGATCAAGTAGCCTTTTCTAGGTGGCTCTCACTTTGCTCTAGGGTTTTCTGCCTGGTGGCAGGTAGCCCTTTCCTGGTGGGCCTGACTCTGGCACTAGGTCGCCCCTTCCGCACACGGGTTGGGCCTAGGATCGGCTACTCTGATACTATTGTTATGGTCCTAAAAGAACTCAATCCCATAAACCGGCTTACAAGGTGAGGGGACCCAAGACCATATCAGCCCACATCAATTACCATAGGAAACTGATGTGGGATCAGCCCCCAGAAGCTGATATGGGATCGTAACAATACCTCTCTCTTGTGTTGTCAAGATGTCGTCCAGGAAAGGTGAGGAGACTGCCTCTTCCAAAAGGAGGAAGACTACTACCTCCTAGGGGAGGAATTCTACCCCAGGTTCTTCATCATGGACTCGACCGTACAGTTACCCGTACGGTAACTGTTGCCCGGTCTATATTTTTTTAACTACCGATCATGATGGAAAAGACAGTGGTGACCAAGGACTTTGTAAACTATCAGATGCTGGAGAGATTCATGGCCTTGGGTTGGGAACCCATGCTCTACCTCGACAATCCATGCTATGAGAACCCCATCTAGTACTTCTACTATAACCTAGAGGCTTCCTATAGGGATGGCCAATACTCTCTTATCAGTCTGGTGACGGGAGTAGACATTGTTTTGACTGTTGATTTACTAGAGGCCATTTTGGGTGCCTCGGCCAAGGGCGCTCATTTTTACAACCCTTCAAGGATTAAGGCCGTGGATCTAGATTTGAGCATTAGGATGTAGGGGGTTATATTTGAAAACATATGTGGACAGAAGGATCGTCCATTGTCTGAGATTGCTTATAATGTAGCCACCCGAGTTTTTGCACGCCTGGCTCATTTCAACCTGCTTCCTAGAGTAGGTCACAAGAACTAGGCAAGTTTTATGATAGCTTACCTTCCATACTACATCTCTATGGCCTTGGAAGGGGGTGCTTCCCGCCTTTGCCTCCCATATGTCATGATGAAGACCATAGAGTATCACACTGCTCATCCTAATGACTCTGATTTTCCTTATGGGAGGTCACTCACTAGTCTTTGAGTACTTCCAAGTGGATTTGGCTAGTGAGGATGGGAAGTACCCAAGGGATAAGTTTACAAAGGAAAATCTGAAGATGATGGGGTTGCCAGTGCCAATGGGGGCACCACATGAGGAAGAAGAGCAAGGGCCAGAGGACATGGAGGCTGAGTACATGAGTGAGGAGGATGAGGATTATTTCCCTCATTCAGATGAGGAGGAGCTCGACGAGGAGGATATTCTAAAGGAGGAGCCTCCAGAGACTAGGGTTGCTGATCCACATTTTGTAGCTCCACCACCTTCAGTTTGGGCTTTCGATTTTCAAAAATTGATGGACAGCATTGGTGCCCTGAAAGAGGGGCAAGATCAGATTTCTGAGAAGATGGAGGAAAGTAACGCCCGAGAGTTGGTGATACATCACAGGTTGGAAAGAATGGAAACTAATTTCCAGACCCTTACAAGGGACTTGGATGAGGCTTCCAAGGGCATCACTGTTGACTTCCGTAGAGTGCAAGGGGAAGTGGTCCTGATAAATGACCGACTGGACTTCTTCGACTATAATTTTTATTGTAAGTCGCGGCCTAAGTGAGGGAGTTCATCCTCCGCACCTAAGGAGATGATCAGTGGAAGCGACAGATCCTCCTTCACCCTCCTTCTTTTCTATCTTCCTTTATGGTGATTTTGATATCTTTTAGTTGTATATTCTTGATACACTTTTATAGTTTGAAACTTGGTGGTATTCATGCGGATGTTTATGACTTTTGGATAGGTTTTACTTGTTTCATTTGTTCTGTTGTGGTTTGGTGGTGACAATGTGTGTCACCCTCCCTTTTGTAATTATCTTCAAGTATATTGTTTATCAGGTGACTATCTTTGTATAAAAAATTGAAAATTCAATATAGCATTGTTATGCCGTCGAAATTTTTATTACTTTATGAATTTTGCTGGCTTGTGGAATCACCAAATTAATTTAAATTTATTAAAATTTCGGTGGCACATGAGATGAAATGCAAATATATAAACTTTTAACCTTATTACAAACTTTAGTCCCTTAAAGCTTTTCTGTTTATCTAATCCCGGGGTCCTATTATATAACTCTATGGGATCTAACTTGTATGTTGTGTGTGGGTAGAGCATCACACTTTGATACCACCGATTGTCACACATCGTCCCATACAGAACCGGATCTGTGATCGAGTTAGCACCTGTAAACCCAAAACCTGCCAGGGTCATCTGATACAATAACCATAGCACAGCATACACACACAAAGTAAACAAATCCTATAATTCAGTAGAAGTCTTGCATATACATGTTTGTAAATACCCCAATACTCTTGATACCTAAATTGTAATACATAATACATATACATGTAGGCCCGTAGGCATAATATATACACAAGAATTACAATTTAAATATCCATAACACAAAAGGAGTAACATTTCAAGAATAATCAAAAAGAATTTGGTGTTGGTATCAGTGTTGTTGTCCCACAACACCACTATCACATGGGAACTCGGCCCCGTGCTTGAGATCTTCAGGGACCCACCAGTCCTTGACTAGAAACTCTACGGTGGGTCCTGGCTCTAGCTTTTTGGTCGGATAAACTGCAAGATCAACTAAAAATGGTGTGCACGTGGGATGAGCTCACTGGCCCAGTAAATGAAAGGAAAGACCACTCAAGTATCCACAATACAAATGAACCTATATGCATGCAGTTCATTTTATTATATTAGTCCAACTAAAAAATAATTCTAAGTCATAGGTCATTTGCTACTCGCAACCATAGTGCTCGTATGCTCTGGGTACGAGCTGTGAACCCCGTCCCGTGATACACCCATAGGGTTGTTGGAGAAGGCCAGCTATGGGTACTGAAAAGTAAAATGGGAATTGCCCTGCATTAATTTAAAAGTAGTACGATTGGCCCTCTTGTTATATCACCAAAGTTGTCGACAGTCCTAATGATTAGTCGGGAGTATTTCTAACTGCCACCGTTGGTACACAACCTCGGGCTTTTCCCTAATGATATACCAAACACCAAAAACCCTGCTGGGAAAGGCCGTAGCACAGGGATATGTCATTCCTAATCACATGTTCCTATGTGAGATAGTACGACTGCATAGTACCATAGCGTCCCATACCACGGGCCACCAATGCATTCATGTCTAAGTCGACTACGTCATCTAGTCTAGCAAAGCATCATATTTAATAGTCTAAAGTCATCCATCTAATATCACAAGCAATATTAGGCATTTAACAATAAAAGATATCAGCATGTCAAATAATAAATGAATTTCATCATGCACACGTCAATGCGTGCAATGGCTCTCATGGATGACATGGGCTCAATCAAAATCCGAGAAGTTGGATTGGTAGGTCGATCGACGGGTAAGGCACCCACTATTTCTTGCTCGATTGTCGGACCAATAGCTCTGTTTAGATTGATAGGCCAAGAGTGGCAGGCCAGGTCACCCACCATTCTTGCTCGCTGGTTGAGCCAGTAGCACATCTAGGATAGGTGGGTGCTGGATTGGTGGGTCCTGTCCATTTTTAGGGACCCACCACTCACAACTGAGATTTTGTTGCTCTCTCTCACTCTTCATCTTGCCTTGGGGAAACCAACATGGGTCAATTCGATCACGTTTTTCACAAATCTAAAGCTCCAAATCATGATTCCAATATAGATCTAAGGTGGATCCAAAGTCTCAAGCGTGGATCTAACCTCTTTGCTCAAAAATACCTCAAAACCTGAAATATTTTCTTTAGCTCAAGCCATTAACAAATGCTTCACAAATCTTGCAAGTCTTCCTCTAAATCCTTCATAAACAACATATAGAACCCTTATTAAACCTTTGATTCACATTCTTAAGAGATCATAGCAAGATCCAAAGGATTTTTACCCAAATTGAAGGGTTTCACTTATGGTTTCATAAAGGTTTAAGGAATATAGACTTTACTCACCTCAAATCATAGATCTCAAGATGAGGATCGTTAATCTAGTGTCAGATTCAAGAGATCTGACCCTGGTGACGCACAACGATCATCTCCTTCCCTGTTTTCTTCTTCCTCTCTCCTCTTTCTTCCTTTTCTTTCTCTTCTTTACTTTTCTCAACTACCGTGTAAAACAATAAATGAGGTGAAAGAAAGGTAATACATGATATTTTCAGTGGGGTAAAATATCTAATGACCAGAGTGGTAGGTCACACTGATGGGTTCGACCCACCTATAACCATCCACCAGTTGACCAAAACTTAGCCCAAACATTTGGATTTTGGATAGGACTCAGCCCCGACACATATTTCAACCCTGGTAATAGATTAATACACGTACTTGACATAAAATACGGCTACATACCTTTATTATACGTACATGGCCTCGTGATCTATGTAAGTGCAAGGCTTGGGCACGCAGACTTTACTAGGTACTGACTCCAACTCATTTAGCCAACCAGAGTTCAAAGTCACCCTTGCCACCATGCTCCATAAGGTACCTACTATGGCTCGCTCGGGTTCAGGTCCTGCAGGACCAAACCAAACCAACTAGGTAATTAGACCAGATTTAGAAAGTAGGTTATCACATATTTGGCTGAAGAACTAGAGCCAAGACCGATTGTGGAGTTTTCAACTTAGGATTAATGGGTCCCTGAAGATCTTTGGCACGGGGCCGAGTGCCTATGTGAGAGTTGTGTTGTGGGACAGCAGTATTGAATACCAACCTAAGATTCCTTTTGATTATTTTGTGATGCTACCTATTTTGTGCTCTGGATGTTTAAATTGTAATTTTTGTGTATATATCATGCCTACAGACTCACATGTAAATGTATTATATAATACAATTTGGGTATCAAGAGTATTAGGGTATTTTCAAACATATACAAGTAAGACTTCTGCTGGAATACAGAATTTGGTTTCTTAGTTGTGTGTATATTGTGTAGTGGTTACTGCGTCAGATGATCCTCATAGGTTTTGGGTTAACAGTTGTAGCCCGGTCACTGGTCTAGTTCTGTGTGAATGGGGTGGGACAACTTAGCCCTATTGAGATGCAACCCAGAAAAGGATGCAAACTCTTCTAAAGCCCCCAAACTAGCTATGACAGATTCACTAATAGCCTTTACAAAGACCATAAGATCATCTGCAAAGATAAGATGGACAGTTGCACTGCATTGACAGAGGATCCCCTTGCCTAATCCCCCTTTTCCCATAAAGTATCTGACTAGACTTCCATTAATAAGAACTGAGAATGTAGGAGTAGTGACACAAGCCTTGATCCAATTCATGAGCAGAGGAGCAAATCCCATTCTTCCCATAATCTCCAAAAGGAATTTCCTACTCAATGAGTCATATGCTTTATGTAAGTCTATCTTCAATACTGTAGTAGGGTGAGCCCTTCTCTGTTCAATACCTCTTACAATATTAGTAAAAATTAGATGTTATCAGCAATAGATCTCCCTTTAATGAATGTTGACTGATTTTCACTAACCAGGTCCCCAATTACTCCTTGTAACCTATTAGTGATAATTTTTGCAATAACCTTGTAAAAGATATTACACAATGCAATCGACCTAAACCCAACGAATGATGCCCTCTGTTTTAACTTAGGGATTAGGTAGAGAAAAGTAGCATTAATAGAGGATGATGGCATAAAAGCATTTCTAAAGAATCACTTGATAGCAATTGTAAGGTCCTCTCCTACAATTTTCCAAGAGTGTTTAAAGAAACTAGCACCAAACCCATCAGGTCCAAGAGCTTTGTGCTCTTCATAGCAAACACAACCTTCATGATTTCATCATTAGAAATAGTTTTTTCTAACATCTCTTGCTGGTCAATGGAAAGGGTACCACACAAAGGGATATCACTAGGACAAAATCTCACATCCTCATGTTCAGCCCAAACAGGTTCTTATAAAATTCAACAGCCTCATTCTTAATAAGATTAGGCTCATCCACAACAGCACCATTGCTTCCCTCAATTTCTAGAACGCTATTTCTATGCTGCCTTCACCTAATTGCCTTATGAAAAAAACTATTATTTCCATCTCCTAGCTGCAACCACTTCACTTTTGACTTCTCTTTGAGAAAGCTCTCCTCCCTCTTCAAAGCCTCCCATAATTTCATTTTAGCCCCCTTTTCTTGACAAACCAGATTATCATCACCATGATTGGAAGAAATTTATCTTGAATATCAGAAAGAATAGCTTCAGCCTCTTTTACTGCCTTAAACACGTCACT
>NW_024868413.1:0-95432 GCF_013358625.1 Macadamia integrifolia | reverse complement strand
CCCCCCCCCCCCTAACGAATCCACCAAAATCCCCCCCTCCTTATTCAACAAGTTGTTCACCATAGGCTATATATCTTCAATAATCGAAAGGATATTCTGCCGAATATTCAAAGAATCCTCAGCCTCCTTCATTGCACATGTCTCCTTCCCTCCACAACACTAAACATGTCATCCTCATCCACAAGTCACTTGGTTTGTTGCTGAAGGTAATCCCAAAAATCAACTCCTAATGACTAATTAGGGAATTCATGTTATTTGGAAGGCAGTGATTCCAAAAGCATGCTCCTGGTTTATGCCTTCAAATAATATGGTAGCCCTACACTGTGATGACTCCATTTTTTTTTGATAAGTAATGTGTATGTATTGAAAAAGGAAAAAAGTACATTGTAAGGCATTCTCACTCTTCTTCTTTGGACTGACCAAAAGAAAGGAAAATAGGCCCCTTTAAACTAAGCAGGACAAGCCCTGCATTACAATAGGAGTAATCAAAGAAAGACTACATTCTATAGTAGACCTTGAATTCAGCATTATCTTTCACCAAACTTTTCAGCTTCTTTGGAAAGTCTTGAGCCTGAATAATAGTCTCTTTCTGAGTAGTAGCATATGCTTCCAAAAAATCAGCTGGCTTTTTCACTTCTCTCCATACATGCTTGAACTTCTTTCTTGGGGAATGGTGTCCTTCCATTTGAGGTCAATGAGATCAGCATCAAACAGACAATTATTGAATTCTTCAACAGGTCCATGTCTAACAGCATCCCCTCCTTTCTTTTCATGTTGTCCCCTCACCACATTAAAATCACCTAACATGACCCAAGAAATCAAAATCCCTTGAGCAAGCAATTTGATATCCCTCCACAACTCTCTTCTTTCTTCCACACAGTTTGAAGCATACACTGCCGAACACAAAAACTCCATGGATGATCCTCTTATTTTAATTTTCAAATGTATTAGCTAAGAAGATGTAAACAAGCAATCTACTTCCAACTGAGTGCCATCCCAACCCACCCATATTCTAGTGGCCTCCCCCTTCTTTACAGTTATGAACATACTTCCACTCTCTTTTCAAAGAAGAAAACACAGAATCAATATTTTCCTCTCACTTTTGTTTCAACAAGGATCTCTAACTTAATATTTTTTTTCATTCAACATATACTTCACCCCTCTTTGTTTTTCAGGGTCATTAAGGTCCCTTATATTCCAACACAAACAATTCATTTAGTAACCTTCTTAGATTGTTACCCTGAGCTCTCATAGCCCCCTTCTTTACCCCCACATCTTGAAACATTTTCTACATATTAGGTGTCACCTCAATACGCTGGGGTTGAAGGGACATATTTTTGCATGACCCCCTCCTTTAATAGGGAAAGCAGACTTAGCAAGGTTAGTGGAAGAAGAAGCTTTGGTCATACCTTATTTGTTCACTTTGGCTATGGAGGGATTTACTGGGATTATGAAGAAGCTTGAAGTTGATGGTAAAATCTCTCATCTTATCTTTGCAAATGATCTTATGTTCTTTGTAAAGGTTGTCCGTGACTCCATCATAGCTAGTTTGGGGGCCCTAGATGAGTTTGCTTCCTACTCTAGGTTGCATCTCAATAGGGCAAAGTCCTTTATTATTTTATGGGGCCTCAAACTAGCAGTATGCAACTTTTGGAATTAATGGTTTTCAAGGAAACTAAGTTACCAATTTAGTATCTTGGTATCCCTTTTGTTTCAGGTAGACTCACATTGACATATTGCAATCCTATTTTGGACCTCATCTGAACAAAGCTGGAAGGTTAGAAGACTAGATTTCTCTCCTATGCTGGAAGATAACAGTTGGTCTCCTCTGTTCTCCAAGGATGCCATATCAATTGGTTAGGAATTTTTTCTCTACCACCTTATTCTAAAGTGGAGATAGAACAAGGTATGATGCTGGTTTATCTCACTTGGCTACCATTGAAGAAATTTTAAGAGATGGGGAATGGCATCCAACTCCTGCTACTACCTTACATCTTTTTTTTATTATTTTTTGATAAATAGCTACTACCTTACATCTGATGGAAGCTTGGAGAGGGCTCCCTCCTATTCCTAGACTTCACTATCCTAAGAAGGATTTAGTGGTCTAGAAAGGGCACTAAATCAGCCTGGCAGATTGTTCGAAAAAAGGAGACAAAGATATCTTGGGCCAAGATTGTTTGGTTTGATGGTAATATCCCAAGACACTCATTTACAACATACTTATTGATGCTTTACCTACAAAAGATCAACTTATCAAGAGAAAGATAAATGTCAATCCTCAATGCACCTTCTGTTGGGCAGGTATGGAAAGTAGAAATTACTTATTTTTTGAATGCCCTTTTACTTATGCTTTATGAGGAGATGTGGCTTCTTTTTGCAATCAAAAGGGGAGGAACCCTATAAACATTCTTGATAGTAATTGGGAATGGATCAAACATGAATTCCACGATGAAGATCCGTTGAGAGTAATTGGGAAGTTAGCTTTATGTGCCACAGTGCAACACTTATGGCAAGAGAGAAACTTCAAGATCTTAAAATCTAAAAATAGGATCAGACCTCAAATTATTGATGCAATTGTCTCAGATGTCAAAGTTAAGTGCTCTAGGGTGAAATTTGTGGTTGATTGTAATCCTAGAAATCAATTCCTCATGTTTATGTGGGGCATTCATGTTAGTTGGAAGGTTGTGATCCCAAAAGCTTGCTCTTGGTTTATGCCTCCATATAATATGGTAGCTTTACATTGTGATAGGTCCCTTTCACAAGTTCGCGCTTCTTATGGAGGAATAGTCCAGGTTAGGAAGGGGACTCCTTTACTGCCTTATTTTGGTCTTAGGGAGAAGACTAATATTTTATGGCTTGAACTCATGGCTATCCTTAGAGGAATTATTATTTGTATAGAAAACAACATGATGGAGATTTCTATTCGGTCAGACTTCAAATTGGTTGGATATGCTAAATGGAGAAATTGAGGGACCATGGGAGACTAGAGCTATTAAAAGCAAGATTCTTCACATCTCTGGTTCATTATCTATAAAGGAATTCAAGCATGTTTGGAGGTAGGTTAATAAGCCTGTGGATTACCTAACATTTATGGCTATATCTCAGGTTGAGCATATTATTTAGCCTCAAGACTTTATTGATAAGCTGAATGATTTAATGATAGAGGATTCAGTTTTTAGGATTTACTACAAGTTGTAATCTGTTTATTTTTTTCCTTCGTTCACTTTGTAATGTAGGGTCTGTCCTGCTTTGTTTTCTAGGGGCCTCAACTTCATTCTTTCGGTCAGTCCAAATATGGAGATAGAGGTTGCCATTTCTTGTACATTTTTTTCCTTTTTCAATATATACATATTACTTAACAAAAAAAATACCCTTGAACCCACATCTCAGAACCCAGAACCATGAACTGACTAGTTTAAAGAACTGTGTGAGGAAAAGGGGGTTTGCATGTAGTTGACCCTTTCTCACACTCCGCAGTAATATGGCATAGTGGAGAGGAGAAATAGGACACTCTTAGATATAGTTAAGTCAATAATGGCACAAGCAAACCTCCCAATATCTTTCTGGGGGATGCTCTTTTGACTGCGGCCTACATCCTTAACCGAGTGCCTTCACAGTCAGTTCCTTCGACTCCCTATGAGTTATGGAATGGCACAGAGCCAAATTTAGTGCATATGCGACAATGGGGATCAACAGGTTAAGTTCACTGCACCTCCCATAAGTTTGGGAAGCTTGGACCAAGAGCTAGGAAACACATTTTTATAAGATAGTTTGGGAAGCTTGGGCCAAGAGCTAGGAAACACATCTTTATAAGATATCTCAACAGCTCGAAGGGTTACGTTATATATGGTGGACACCTTAACAGAGGAATGACGGAGATAGAATCATGTGATGTCGACCATATTGAGACATATTTTCCTAGCATTGGTGACGCCAGAAGGGATCTCAACCTCTTTGAGATAGAGGATGAGGAAAGCATCTCACTGACTCTTGGCGAGGGTGGGAAATTAACTCATCCTGTAATCACCAAAGAAAGTAAGACCGATCATCAGGCTAGTGGGAGTGTACGAACAATGGGAGTGTACCACTGGACAATCATCAGGATTCTCTCACATGTAGGAGTACTCATGGGCATAGTCTCCATCGTTGTTTTGAGATTGAAGGAGAAGCTCTCATTTGTGTTCCAAAAGATAAGGATGAGCCCACTTCTTTGCGAGAGGTGCTCTCCTCACCTACTAAGGATTTTTAAAAAGCTATTATGGAGGATGAACTGAGTTCTATAAGTTCTACCAAGTATACGAATTGGTTGACCTACACCCTGGGCGTAAGACCGTTGAAAATAAATGGGTTTCAAAGGTCAAACGCAAGGCGGATGGTTCAATTGACAAGTATAAGGTACGCCTTGTGGCAAAGGGCTATACCCAAAGGGAGGGTGTAGACTATGATGAGACTTTCAACCCAGTGGTGAGAATTGCCTCGATTCACCTCATAGCCATTGTCGTAAAATTCAATTTGGAACTCTTTTAGATGGATGTTAAAACTGCATTTCTCAATGGAGAACTAGATGAGGAGATACTTATGGATCAACCAATGGGTTTCGAGGTCAAAGGACAAGAGCGCAGAGTCTTCCATCTCAAATGTTCCATATATGGCCTTAAATAATCGTCTAGGCAATGGTACTTTAAATTTCATCATGCCATTGCCTCAATTGATTTTAAAATGATTGAAGAGGACCACTGTGTATATGTGTGTGAGAGTAGCGGCTAGAAAAGGATCTCTCCTTTTTTAGCCCTCTCCCTTCTCTCTTTTCTTCTTTGCTTTCTCTTCCATGTGTGTGTGCCTCCATGGGCACTACACCACTGTATCACTGTTCGGAGATACGTGGGGGCCTATTTCATGGGGCTCCTCTCTCTCTCTCTCTCTCTCTCTCTCTTTTTCTCTCTTAAGGAGTACGGTTCAAAGGTACATCCTCCTTGGGTTGATGATGGTCCAATAGGGTATTGGGATCATGCAAAAGGGATTTGGAGGACCTAGGGCTATGAACCTAGGACACTAGGGTGGGGCCCAATTCCTAAGAAAATGGCTTGAAAATTGGTTTGGTCCAGAGATTAGGGTACATGTTAGGTTATAAAATTGGGAAGGTGTTAGGCACCCAATCTACCTAGTTCAACCTGTCTTCTTACTAGATGCTTAAAGAACAAACATTTTCTATAATAATTCTATACTGCATGCATAGCTAAATTATGACACATATATATTGATAAAAGAAATAATTACATATGTACACAAAAATGAGGAAAATAAAGAGTCTACATTGTACTAATTCGGGTGGGAGATTATACCTAAGCTTAACCCATGTTTCGGGTTGGGAGGGGTGGGCCCCCGATTGGTGCAGATACGAACTTTCTTGTGAATTCTCCTAGCATAGGGTCTTGACTTCCAACTTCCTTTCTCGAGAGATGCTAATTGTGGTGATCTTCAAATAGAGGTTTGGCTAGGGAAGAGTAATTCCCAAGCTTGTAGTTTGACAAAACTTCAACAGAACTTCGGTAAAGCTTTTGACTAGAGAAGGCTACTTCTAGATTAGGGTTTCGATAGAGCTTCGGCTAGGGAAGGCTATTTTTGAGATTTGGATTTTGACAGAGCTGTGGCTAGGGAAGGCTACTTTTGGGATTTGGATTTCGGTAGAACTTCGACTAGGGAAAGCTACTTTCGGGCTAGGGTTTGGGTGGCACTTCGGCAGGGCTTCAGCTTGGGAAGGACTAGGTAGGTCAAGGAATGGGCTTAGGAGGGTGCCACACTAGGTAAGGGAGGGGCTAGTGGGTGGCAATGCAAGGCAAGGGAGGAGCTAGGGGATTGGCCATAAGGCAAGGGAAGAACTCCTAAGGAGGGGAGAGGGGAACCACCAAGGGAAGGGAGAAGTGTTTTCTCAAGTGTGGCCAAGTGTGCTCACATGTTCTCAAGTGTGCTTTTTCAAGTTTTTTTTATATGGGAAGTAAGTTACAGCCAGGAAGTTCGAATTTGAGACCTCCTGGTGAGCATGGGATTTTTGCACACCACTGCTCACCAACTACACTAGGCAGTTATTGTTTAAAATATTTATTGCTTTTTGAAGTTGAGGGGGGTATTATAGATTTCTTGGACCAATGGAGTGAAAAAGGGAATTTTTTAGCAAATAGGGTGCAACAGCGTAGGGAACACTAGTAGGGGCGTGGGGTTGTAGGATTTTTTTCAAAACATCACACCTAAAGTTGGGCAGTGGGCAAGGGTTACGGGGCCACGAGAAAGGGTCATGGAGGCTCTTGGCAAGGTAAGGCCACGGCACGTGCATGTGGGGCCGCAACACATGCGTGGGGCCATGACACTAGCTCACGGGGCACGAGGCCTGCAGGGGAAGGGTCACAGGGGGTGCAAGGTTGTGGCATGGGGCTACATGGCCATAGGATGCGGGGACACAGGCAAGGGGCGCGGGGCTGTGAGAAAATGGTAGGGGTGCAAGTAGGGCGAGGACACGACATGAGTGTGCAAGGCAGCGTGGTTGTGAGGCAACGGCGCAAGCAAGGGGTGGAGTGCGTGGGCCTGGGGTGTGCATGTGTGGAGCTAGGGTGTGCATGTGTGGGGCTAGGGTGTGTATAGTAGGTGGGTGTGCATGGGGTTGGATGTGTGGGGGGTTGGGGTGTTCATGTGTGATGCTAAGGTGTGCATGATGGGCGGGTGTGCATGGGGTTGGGTGTGTGTGGGGGGGACAGGGGTGTTCATATGTGGGGTTGGGGTGTGTATGGGGCACGAGGTGTGTGTGTCGGGGGCTGGGGTGTGCGGGGAATATTCTATGGAATATTCCCAAATCATGATCCAAGGGCTTCAATGGGTTTTGTCTTCCACTGATGATTACAGGAGATCCGACAGTCCAATTTTAACGCACCATATGCCAATGGAATCATGATTCTAAGTACTATCCATCCTTATAGTCACTTTATATTGGATTCCTTTGTATATGTGATGTCACAATTAGACCCTTCTTTTCTCCAGCCTAGGGTTTCTGGGGTTTTCAGATGTGTAGGGAGTGTTTTAAGGTTGGGCTACCTCAATCAGTTGTCATCTCTATTGATCGAAAGCGAAAGGTCATGTCCTCAATCGGTGAGTCATCATAGCCAAGGGAGGGTGACAAAATAAGATGTCTATAAAATGCCCATCTTTAGATGGGGCCTATGCCACAGCCGAAGGGCAAAGAAAAGAATGACCATATTTTGTCACCCGAAGCATGTACTGCCATCACTTTGCTTAAAGGTGACGGAGTTGCAAATGCAATAGTTAATATCTTTTAACTACTTACAATGTTTAGAGTCTTACCTGGTTTATATGGTTCTTGAGTCATCATTTGCAGTAATTCGTGCCATTCCTGTAAAAGATGTTTGTATCTGGCTATCGTTTGTAGGGATTTGCACCATTCCTACAAAAGGTGTTAGTATTTGATTTGTTTTCTGAGCCATCATTTGTAGGGATTCACTCCATTCCTGCAAAAGATACGAGTATCTAATTTGGTTCTTGGGCCATCTTTTGCAGAGATTCTCACCATTCCTACAAAAGATGTGAGTATCTGATTTGGTTCTTGAGCCATCGTTTGTAGAGATTAGTACCATTCCTGCAAAAGATGTTAATACTCATTCTGTTCTTAAGCCATCGTTTTCAGGGATTCACACCATTCCTGTAAAATATGTGAGTATCTAATTTGGTTCTTGAGCCATCGTTTGTAGGGATTCACACCATTCCTGCAAAAGATGTTAGTACTTAATTTTGTTCTTATCTCCCTAGGTTGGGTCTTTCGAGCCAATCCTGGCAATTCTTGTCTCCCTAGACTAGGTCTTTCGAACCAGTTTAGGTAATTCTTGTCTCCCTACACTAGGTCTTTCGAACCAGTCTATGCAATTATTGGTCTTAAGCCACTTGGACCGTGGAGCCGGGTATCTTAATCTTGTCTCCCTAGTTTAGGTCTTTCGGACTAGTCTAGGAAAAATTTGGTCTGGGGCCACTTGGACTGTGGGACCGGGTTCCTTAATCTTGTCTCCCTAGGTTAGGTCTCTCAAACCTATCTAGGCAAAATTTGGTCTTGGGCCGATTGGACCGTGGGACTAGTATGTTGATCTTGTCTCCATAGGTTAGGTCTCTCAAACCGATCTAGGAAAAATTTGGTCTTGGGCTGCTTAGACCACGAGACTAGGTGTCTTGATCTTGTCTGGACCACTCGGGACCGATGAAGATAAAATTGGGCCTATGGGCTGGTTCACTAAGATTGGGCCTCTGGGGCCAGTTCAATGATTTGATCTTGATATTGAGATTTGATTCTTGATTCTTGACCTTTGACTCTTGATTCTTGATTTTTTATTCCTGATTTTGAAATTTTGACTTTGGATTTTTGAAATTTTGACTTTTGATTTTTGAAATTTTGACTCTTTTGAAGCTTTGAATTTTGGGTGGGGGTTATCCCCACCATTTTTTTTAACATATTGGTAACAAATGGTCCCCACCTCACTTGGGTCACTTCTCACCTCCGAGTTTTTGAGTTTTCGAGTTTTGAGCGACTTTTGAGCGAGTTAACCCAAATCCTTTAGATTTCTTAAAATTCTTCAAAGTTCTTCAAATTTTCTCCAAAGTTCTTCCAAATTCTTTGAAGTTCTTCGAGGCTCTTCGAAGTTCTTCAGTTAGAGCCCTTTTTTGCAATTTTAGAATCTTTTGGGGCTTTCAGTATTTTTTGAATCTTTTTAGGCTTTTTCACAATTTTTAATCTTTTTAGGCTTTTCTGCAATTCCTGAATCTTTATGGCGGAGTGATTGAGGAAGAGGACCCACGGAGGTCTTATGCTTGAGGGCATAACAAGACACAACCCTTCGACTGAGGGAGGGAAGGGTCCCACCGTTTGGTACATGGGACAGACACTTAAGGGCACCCAGAGGCATATTTGCAACTCTGCATGGGGCACGTGGGTAAGTCATCTTTGTTCTTCCCTTGTTTATTATTTTTGAAAATTCTTTTTTACTATTATTTTTTTATGTTCATTATTATTATTTCTTTTAGGAGCCCCCTAGAGGTTGGCCCCCAGCATCGGCTAGATATGGACATCCCAACCTGGTCCAGGAATGGTACAAAATACTCTCCCCAAGGGTCACACGCCTGATAAACAACATCTACCTATGCCACTTGGCTCTTCTGGAGACCAAGAAATTGGATCCTGGGTTGATGAGAGGGATCATCGAGTGATGGTGGCCCAATACACATTCCTTTCATCTTCTTATTAGTGACATTACCATCACTACTTTCTACTTTTATGCCTTGATGGGGCCATTCCCTGGGACAGCAAGCCCCTGATTTTGCTCGAGACCATGGGGCCAGATAATTTTTTGAGCTTGATTGGGATCCCCATTTCCAAGAACCAGAGGTCAATTGCATTGGGGGGTGAGATTGTGGTTTGCTAGTGGGATGCATTCCGGGGGAGACTGAACCCTCTTGAAATCATCCAGGTAGTTTGATCCTTTCTTCTATTTGTTGTGGGATGGTGCCTCTTCGATGACCTTCAAGGCAGAGTGGATGTCCGCATGGTGACCCTCTTCCAAGACCTTGGTGAGGTAGATACCTTGGATTGGGGTGGGGCAGCCTATGCGTATCTATTGCAGACGCTCGATCTCTTGGCCTACAGGGACTGTGGCATCTAGAAACGGGCTACATCATTCAGGTAATCCCTTGTCCTTATGCCCTTCCTTTCATCAAGCATGCATCCTTATCAACTCATCATCTTGATTTCCCAAATCAGCCTTGGTTCTATGAGCATCTGGGGTCATGCTTCTTGTGTTGCGTGATCCACTCACATCCTTTTTTTCGATAGCCACAAGATGGGGGAACTGTCACACGCAGGGGGGTGGCATCTCTTGCTCTGGGGATCACCACTCATTCACTTCTGAATGAGATAACCATGGTGAGTCATACTTGCTTCTCAGTTTTCCCCTTACTTTGTGCTGTACTTACTACTTTTGAAATTACAGGCCATATAGAGACCTTTCCAGCATCTCGATTTCCTGGTCGAGCCATATACCTATCCTAGCAGAGGTTTCTATTTTGAGGCCTCAAGGGGTGGGTCTGGTATCTGGGGGAGTGGTTTACTCCTCAGTGGTCCGACACTGATCGACGCTTCCCTCCTTATCTTCCCCCTCCCACCATGTACTATCCAAAGCTTATTCCTGATGATGAGGTTAAGGAGTTGGCTGAAGGAGTCTAGGATGACAATTTTTTGATCATGGAGGGGGTTATGAGGTCTTCTTGGATGAGGAGACATTCTACGTCCCCCTGAGTCCTACAGGTCTTGTGGTATGTTCTTTCCTATGAGTGCTCTTTCCATATTTCTAGTCCTCTTTCCTTATTATTTTGATGTTTCTGCAGTGGAGGACACGCCCCATGGTCCCTCTTCTGCTCAGTCGCAGCTGGGTGCTGTCAGTTCCTCCTTTGCTGAGTCTTCTGCTGCCATAGATGGGTCCACTCATAACATGGCTATCATCATCCCTTTCCCTGGCTTTCCTGGTTGGTCCTATCTAGAAGCGGCCAACCCCTGTGTCCCGAGAGTTTTGGAATGAAGGCTGGATCAGGATGCTTCTCTCTGCCTGCCTATTCAATACGACTGTGTAAGTGCCCAAACATTCTTCATATCATTTCCCTTTCTCTCCCTTTTGCTGATATGATCCTTTTCAAGGTGTCACCAAAGGCCTATGCCGAAATTCAGTAAATGCACCAGGGTCTCTGTAATATATCAGAGGGAAGAGCAGTTGTGCTCCAGGGTACCACCTTTTCTTTAACTTGATTCTCTTTTATCACTAAACCTTATCCTAACCATCCCTTGTGCTTTCTACAATGGGCGGGTTACCTCTCTGATGGGACAAATCAGTTCTTAGAGTGAACAAATTGCTGATCAAGTTGCACATATTGAGGACCTTACGGTGCAATTAGCAAACTTGAAATCAGTGCCTGATGCTTCCGTGATGTTTTCCATGGATGGCTTTGAGTATGACATAGATGAGGATGCTGATCTTTAGAGATCTGTTGCTGTTGTTCCTACAAGGCATAGATGTTGCTTTTTTCTTTTTCCCTCCCCATGTTCATCATTTTTTTTTTTTTTACCTTATTGCCAGGCTTGCCATTTTATTTTGGAATGAAAACTTATCCTTTAGCATTGAAAATCATTCTTAAGTTCATGGGTTTGAATTTTAAGGCACGATTAATTCCACAATTCAAGTTTTCATTAGAATAACGCAAAAATTCAAATATCACCTCACTACATCATCAGGTGAATTACAGGGAGAACAACCAAAGATAAGATAGGTGGGCTACAATTTGGGGAGACAGCTCCTGGGTGGATAGAAATTCATCAACTCCTTTGGGTCTTCCGCCTTTAGTCCATACTGTTGGCTGATATATGTTGGCAAGTAGAAGGACGTATGAGTTAACCCATCAAACTGACATATCTACATCCAAGGGTCTTCATTAGGGAATCATCATCTTGGTACCACCATGAGCACTTCTATACAATATTCCGTGCAGTTCTTCCTTGTAGGTACTCTTTCCAATCGTCGATGAGCTTGAATTCTGGGACTTCCCTCTTGTCTTTTTAATAAGAAACACCGAGTTGGCATTCATTTAGCGGCTTGACCAGTTTTAGTCTCTCAAGTAGCCAATGCTGGAAAATAGCAGGACTTCCTTGAAAATGATCGGTTTCAAATTTGTGGCTATGGTTCATGTCATCAAACCCCTTAAGTGTCTCTGCAAGGACTGTGGGGACAATATCACATCCTTCGTTCAACTGCTTTACCACCTCTATTAGAACAAGTAGTGCACCACATCTGAGAGTTCGGGGAACATAGCAATCTCTACTGATGGATTTCTTCCAATGACAAATACCGGTGAAAATCCTAGTGAACTTCAAAACGTCAATCTTCCCATATCTAAAAAACTGTTTTATTTCCTCCTTTCCCCATTCGAAGAAGCGTTAAATCTCTTTTGAATAGTCTTTCTTCAAAGATGGTCAAATCAATCTGCCTTTAGGTGGTGATAGCATCTAGGCTCGAAATTCCTTTAGATTTAGAAAAATCTCAACTATCCCAAACTAAAACACATAGAGATCAGTATCCCAGTGTTAAGGCACCTGTCGGAGTAAACTGTGATGTAATTCTACACATCCGATCCGACTGAGCATTGACATGTTCATTCTAGCAGTCCTGGTACCGCAATATTCATGCCCAAGGTCCATTTTTTCAATGTCTCATCCAAGAGTCCATGATCTTTCCTGTAACTATTACAAACAAAGAAGAGATGTGATTTTTCGAAGCATCACTCATTAGCTATTGACACAGTCAAACCTTTACCACTGTTGCATCAAGTTTTTTTTTTTTTTTTTTTACTAATCAAGGGTGGGGAATGAACTGGCCTTGATTATTAGTGCCAGGTGGCGACTTTTGGGGGATGAAATTCTGGATAAGAATTTAAAGGACCACATGTGAATGACGGATAGCTAGTGGCCATATATGCCAAGTGGCGATTTTTAGGGGACACAAGCTATGATGATCTTTTAGATACTTTGATTATTAATCTAGGAACCTTCCAATTGCTCGGAGGCTGTTGAGACCGCATTTGCACATGTCAAGTTGCCTATCCCTTAAGAGGAATCAGGTCTAGTGTAGTTCGGGTGGTCACCCTCTCATACGTAGTATCTCTTGTGTTGATCCATGTTGACCAGCCCGGGCACTTCTTCGCCATTGAGGTCTATAAGTCTTACAGCCTTGCCTGGCAAAATTTCTTTGACAGTGAATGGGCCACTCCAATTTGGCCTAAATTTTCCCCTTGGGTCATGAATGGGGGCTCTTTGTTCTTAGAGAACCAACTCACCTTCTTCTGTGTGACGGGGCTTTATATGCTTGTTGAATACCAGATTTGAACCCAATTTGGGAATTGAGTTAGCTATGGACTTGTCCCAAGAAACCCAAAACCATGGGGGTTTTTCCCAATTTCAGTAATTTAACATGAAATTGAAGGTGGGAAACACTCATGAGTAATAATAATAATAATAATAATAATAATAATAATAATAATAATAATAATAATAATAATAATAATAATAATAACAATTAGAAGCATGCATAAATGATAAAATAGGAGAATTGATTAAAGAAAAAAATTGGAGAAGGAAGTAAATTCCTAATATGAAGGGAGGTTTATAGAAACTATATGCTCTTAAAAAGCTTCTTTGCTGAGAATAGAGAAGACATTTTTAGAGAAAATAGGAGATTTCAGACCCTATCTTTGTGAGAGAAATAAAAGAAAAAAATATATATAAAAAACAGGAGAGAATTGGACAACTAGGAAAGGATAGAAAACAAATTAAATAAACAGAAGGGAAATTTTAGGAGATAAAGAAAGTGTGCAAGACAATGAGAGAGGATGAAGGTAGGGTTTAATTAAAGACATTCAATTACATAGAAATTTAACGCACTAATTATGCACTAACTGAAACTGAAATGCAAAGAAAGAGAAAAATACAAGTTACAACCACTAGGATGAATAGTTTAATGGGAATACTTAGAACATACAATAATAACAAATGGCACAATTATGATAATCTGAACCATGTAACCAAGTATAAATGAATATATTTATAATACAATTTGGGATGCAAAGTTGTTGAGCATTTTTGTACAACTATTAAAGGGTCATCTTGGTAATTAAATAAAATTGGGGATTTTAGTGAATGATACAATACTAAAAAGTAAGAAAGGTTTTAATTAAAATAACACTAAAATATAAATTTTAGAGGGGATCATTAGTAACAAACCGAGGAAGTAAAAAGGCCTAATAGTTGGGATATACTCTTAGGTAATTGTTCTTACAAGTAAGACATCGATTAAGATCCTGATCATAGTAGACGCACATGTGAGTGGAACTTTGTCATATCGTCGAATTTTTATCGTATTTCATATCTTGACATATTTTTGTTTCTATCAATGTGACGATATTGTTTTATATGCATCTCATAAGCATTTACAGTATCTCATTTTTAGCATTTATGTTTTATGCACATATGAGTATAATGACAATGCCTCGTGATTTTCTTTAAGGAATGAAATACATGAATTTATAGAATATTAAAAATGATTAAATGACCTCAAAAGAATGGCACTGAAGGTCCATCTATGTTCACCCCATCAAAGGGCTCACGGTTCCCATCAAAGGGTTTGGGAAGGACAAAATGGACTGGAAAGGAAAGCAATGAAAAAAAAAATGAATAGTATAAAGAACTCTATATTACCACCCTTTTCAGTAGGGATTGAGGTACTGAATGAGGGCATGTCCACCCCATCAAAGGGCTCGGGGTTCCCATCAAAGGGTTTGGGATTTTTATCAAACGGCTTGGAAAGGACAGGAGGTGCTGGCCAACCCCGTCAAAGGACTCGGGGGTCCCATCAAAGGGCTTGGGATAGGCAACTGTGTGTCCTCACTATCATGATGCATTGGGTAGTTTATATGATAATTAACTTACCTTAGGATTTTAAGAGTATAAATGGCTTTGTCGAGATTCGTAATGACCATGTGAAATTATTTATAAAAGATTCAGAAGATATTCTTTTTATCCATATTTACATATTTTAGAATGAAAGTATATCTATTTTTATGTATTTCATGACTACGCCAATAATATGTTTTCACCAATATGCATGTTTTTGTTTCTGTTTTCTAGTATGATATGGTTTCCTCACGGGGCTTGTTAAGCTCACCCACCAATTTTTCCTATAGATCAGTAAGCACATGTTGGTGGAGCATAGATGGATGTGAAGTAAAGACGAGTTCTATTTTATTTTAATAGTTGAGTTAAAAACAATTATAATAGACTTATTAAGGTTTTATTTGTAGCCACCAAACATATAATGGTCAGTTGATGGATTATAGACTTTAGTTTAATTTTCTATTTATGAGCGCTTTCCATTGTGTTCGTTCGGTCTATGTAGTAAATTTATGAATTTATATGGGTAATCTATGAGATATTAGTTTTATTTTTCTAATCATTTGATCTTCACCCATGAGGGTAGTACCTATTACCCTATCTCAGGTTTGGGTCATTACAGGTAAGATGGCCCACTTTATAATATAATAATGCAAATCTTATACTAGGGTAAAACTTGCCCTTAAAATGAGCTTAATATTCAGGCCACCAGAGTTTGAACCACATGGAGGGCTGACTTTATTGAATTGCTTTGGGTGGATAGAGTACAACCTAGATCATCTATAAGTGAAATTGTGTCCATTGGAATTTTTTTCCGGTGTAATTTTTAACTCAAACTTTTCTTTTTTTTTTTTTTTTTTTTGAAAAACTCTCAAATCAGTGGAAGGATAATATGGCAACCCAAACCATTGGACAAATATGGGACCTTGTGGATTTTCCATCTTTCGAATTTTGAAGCCAAACTGAATTTTTTGAATATTTTCCTTCAAAGTGACAAGAATGAAATTGGAATGGAAACAACAACAAAATGAATACTTTAATAATAATTCCTAACAAGCTTAGTTGGGATAAGGTAATGGTGGTGGTTAATTTTTGTTGTTGTAATGGTAGTGTCACTCAAATACTTACTAAATACAGTAATTAAATTTTACTTCACTTTTCAACCTAGTTACTTGGATTTGAATGATTAGGGCTAAGGAATCGATTTGGAAAGTTTAATTACCATATTTGTAAGAGTATAAGTTAGCCACATAAAAATTTTGCACTTTCTCTTTTTAAACTAATTTCACTTCTCTTCATTTGCTTTTACTTGTAACCACAAGGATCCTTATTCCTTAGTATCATCACCCATCCAAATCTCGCTCAAAAATTATTTATTGATTGTACTATGTGGTGTAAGGTTTTAGGGTAGAACTTCTAAAACTTAGCACATGAGTCAAGTATCATGTGGACACTATGTCCACAAAAGTTGAATCATCTAAACTTCCACCTGCAAGATATTTAGGGCTGTATAGATAAACTTATCGGGCCATGAAGTTTGAAACTCCAGTCCTAATAAACATATTGAATACATCAATTTTCTTACATTTTTAAGCACAAAAACTAAATCAAATGTAAATGGGAGGTATAATATAACATTAGAAACCTGGAGGATGACGGAGGCCCCACATGTCATGGTCCCCTCTCTATATATGTATCTGCCCATAGTTTCATGAAAAAACTACACCACTCGAGCAAAAAGAATCATGTATAAAGATTAGATCCACCAACTACCATCTTTGTCTAAAAGAAGCCAAATTTACCGGGGCATAAGGCATTTCACTAGAAAAGTTTACAAAAGTATCACCATCATTAAAAAAAAAAAAGAATGGACTTACTATATTGCAAATAAGCCTTGGGTTGGGTCACATATGTGTTGGGCTTTTGATCCCATAGATTTTATTTGTAATGGACCACTTTAAGGGACTTAAAATATGGGTAGAAAGTAGAAAACGGGATTTATATTAAGTGCTTTTATTTAAGTTGTTTTAATTCAATAAAGGCCCATTAGGCCCATCGATTGTAAGTCCCCAGTGGTGATGTAGATAAATCACTTAGGCTTATTTTGTTACAAATAATCCTTGGGTTGTGTTATATATGTGTTGCGCCTTTGATACCATGGGTTTTCTTGTAAATGAGCCTCTTTAATGGCCCTAAAATATGGGTAGAAGGTAGAAAATGGGATTTATATTCAGTTCTTTTATTTAAGTTGTTTTAATTCAATAAAGACCCATGGGGCCCATAGAGTGTAAATGTCCTCTATGAACTATTAGTTAGTCAGTCCTACTCCATGTTGGAGTTAGAAGTCTAGTCATAGTTCTATTTAAAGTCTTAGTTGTAATAGGAGTGTCTAGTCCTATTTAAAAACTAGCTCCTAGTCAATGTATGATTGTAATTTTGTCCTCTTTAACTAGAGGAGCCTATGCTCTGATACCACTTAATGCAGCAGGAGTAGATTACAAGAATAAACTACCCCCAGCAGTTTATAACTCCAAAAAATACAAATAAGACTAGGAAACAAAGAAATAAAACTATCAAATAAACCCCCAAGGATACAATACTCATATAGAAGCAAAACCAACCCAAAACCCAACCCGATAGGAGAGAGAAAGACCTACTATAGAGCTGGAGAGAGAGAAGTGCGGCCAGGCCTATAGGAGTCTGATTAAGCTGCACTCTTAGGCGTAGATAGTCCCTAGGGAGGGTACAAAAACCTAAAAATTTGAAGGACTTTTGACAGTCGGTTGTTGAGATATTCACTTTCTTGAAAATCAGACCTAGGAGAGAGAATTTGTCATAATTCTGTAGGAATAGCAACTTGTCTTCTTCAGATAACCTTCAAGAGAGGATCGATTGATCTTCTTAAAGTATAGAACCAGTCCTCCAAAGGATCTACATATTAGATCTCAAACTTGGGCAAAAATGAGGGTCGATTGGCTTCAAGAACAAGAACTCTTTGGCTGGCCGATTCTGATTTTGAGTGTTTTAACAGGTCTGAACTTCTAATAACAGTAAATAGAAAATAAAAAGGAACTAAAGTGATTAAATTAAAGAAGAAACAAGGGAAGGGAGAGGAGGTGGCTATCTCAGCCCGGCTTCTCACCCACAGCTATCCCGGCTGCTCTAAGCAATTGATTACAAATCTTATTTATTCAAATCTAAGAAATATCAGTGCATAGGATCCTTTATTTAAAGAGGACAGAATTACAATCATACCTTGACTAGGAGCTAGTTTCCAAATAAAACTAGACACTTCTACTACAACTAAGACTTCAAATAGAACTAGGACTAGGCTTCCAACTCTAACATGGAGTAGAACTGGCCAACTAATAATCAATATAGGACATTACACTCGATGGGCCCCATGAGATTTTTATTGAATTAAAACAACTTAAACAAAAGCACTGAATATAAATCCTATTTTTCTGCCTTCTACCCATATTTTAGGTTCATTAAAGTGACTCATTTCAAAGAAAACCCATGGGATCAAAGACCCAACACATACATAACACAATCCAAGGCTTATTTGCAATAAAATAAGCTCAAGTGATTTATCTACATCAACTGGGCCCATCAATTGTAAGTCCCCAGTGGGACCATTGATTATAAGCCCTTTATGGACCATTAGTTTAGTGACATATGCCATGTTGGAGTTAGAAGGTCGGGTCCTAGTTCTAATTTCTAGTCCTAGTTGCAATAGGAGTGTCTAGTTCTAGGCCTATCCTAGGTCTATTTTGAATTCCTAGTCATATTATGATTGTAAACTTCCCTCTATAAATAAAGAGGCAAATGTACCATGATTGCTCATAATTGAAAAGGTGCCTTTCTTGATGATTGAAGAATCGGGGAGCGCCACATCGATCTCCTTATCTCTAACCTAACGTTGGAGAGGTGGAACCATCGGGAAGTTTGCTTTTGGAGCCACGACCTCTCATACTTGGATGGAGCATAATCTCCATAGAAGGACTTCCAACTCCTGATCTTTCGATAAGATTTGGAAAGACATCTACTTTGATGTCAACTCCAAGTTAGGTTGCCTTTGCCATGGGCCAGTTAAAGAATCCACCAGAAATAGGATTATTGTTGATTCTTGGGGCCTCTCCACCCACCATCTTCTCCCCCCCTTGATGTTTCCCCTTTTCTTTGAGCCTTTGGCTCTTTTCTAGTTGTGCCTCCCTTGAGGCCTTTCCCCTTTTAGCTTCCCTCCCTCCTCTCCCTTTTATATTCTTCTTCTTTTGAAATGAATATATTTATTGACCCGAAAAAAACTTACCAAACCAACTTAGATCTTATCAAAGATACTAGTTGCCATTAGCAGCAACAGAGAGAAATCTTCGTTAAACAATATCTCAAGCCTTATCCCAATTAAATGTGATTGGCTTCTTGGAACCTATTTTTCTCCAATCAGTTTTATTCAAAACCAAGCTAGATTCCAAACCTAAGTTATACATGTCCTTCCTCACCAATTCTTCTATGGTTATTTTAGGCCTACCTCTAGCTCTTCTATCTCCTTTGATTTGCAATAGATCACTTCTCCATACTAGAGCATTCAAAGGCAATAAATATTGATAAGCGACAGATAATGTCAACCTCATGTCAGAAAATAGCAGGAGTAAAAAATAAAAAAACTCATTGTTGCAGGACAGAAAACATCAGCAACTACAAGTCATAAAATTGAAATAGTAAAAGATGAAGAACTTATAGCTGCCGGGTAGAAAATTCAAAAAGTTTTTATAAAAATAATTGACAGATAGAAACCTTTGATAACAAAAAATTCAACTAGGAATAAATAACACTGGGAGTAAAAAGAAGAAGGACCAAGCCCTTCAATAGGCCATAGCTCTTCAACTGAACCTCTTTAGTTCAGGCCAGGTCATGCCAACCTTGGTCTAGTTGTTATTGGTTAACAAAAAAAATCCAGATTAATGGAGTCCATATTGTAGTATCACTACATAGTTTCTTTGGTTTCTCTTTTGTTATATAGTAGTTTCTTAGTTTCTATTTATTAGTTACTTATTGTGGAAAGGAACTGTTGTTGGTGATACATAGTGTTTCTGGAGCCATTACCATTACATCCTACACCCTGTGCTTACAAGCTACTGGCTATATTTTCCTTCTAAATTTGTCTGTTCTTTATATCTCTCAATTGGAACATCAGATCCTTGTGATCTACATTGCAGGGCCTTCCTTCAATCTGAGTTAAGGCTTCATCCATTGATCCCATCAATAGTAATAGTAAGCTTTTTTTTTTTTAAGAAACTACTTTCTATTTTCTGGTCTAGCCTTTAACTTATATCCAGCACTCAGTTGGCTAAGATATTTGGACATCCATCTCCATTGACTAGGTCCTTGGCATCCTTGGTAATGATCTACTCAATAGATTTTTAGTTCTTGGATATTGATAAATCTGTTTCCAAACTTTCTATTTCATTCCACCTATTATAGCCATTGATCCCGGCTTGATTAGCATAATTAAGGAGGGCCAGCAATGACCAAACAATTGATCCCAGCAGTCCAGCCTTGTAGAAGCCAGTTGTAGAGGCCAAACATCCCTCACACTGATTTCAGTTTGATGTTGTTTTGTCTTATTCATGTGACTTAATCAGCAAGAGGAAATCCTAGGAAAGATTCTAAAAGATTTAAAATCCTTGCTACCAATCTCAGCATTGGGTTGTTATGTTGTCTTATTGTGAAGCTTGATCAGAAAGGATACAGTTGGAGGAAGAAAACTAGAAAGTCACCAAAAATAGGTTTTCAAATAGGAAAGATTTTGAATAGGATCTTTCTATTTTCCATGCTAGTTTCCTTTTTCTAATAGTTTTTTATATTATTTGTTTCCATTAAGAGAAGATTTTGAATAGAATCATTCTTCTTCTCCCCCTCCCCCTCTTATCCTTCCATCAGTTTCTGTTTTCCCCTTTTATTTCTTTAATTTTCTATAGGCTAATTGATATGTTCGAAGCATATTAGGAGGCTCTTTAAGAACTATCAAAATCTGCTACTGGTGCAGCTCTGTTCAAATCCTACAACAGCCACTAGAGGAGAATTTCTAGGAAAATCTCAAAGAACCATATCTTCCTAACTAGTGAGAATTTGCTGCTGATATTTGGAGGACCAAACCCCCTCCCCAAGACTCCTACCAATGTAGGTGTAAGAAATATTAGAGACCTGTTGTGTGCTCTACAATAAATAGCGCTTACTTTGACCAAAATGAAGGGTTCTTCTAAGTGAGGACCCCACAGTATTATTTGGCTCAGGTTTGAAACTGGTTCAGCCCAAGCACCTAGGCTCAGATGTAGCATGCTATTCTCATAACCCAATGCATGAATATAAGATGATGCAGCTAGCCAATCCTAATCCTAGAGTAGGAATCAACAATTCGTTTGGTTGCAACACAAGATCAAGTCGAAGGAGATTTTTTATTGAATCAAGGGCTGAGAAGTTTGTTGGTTTCGATATTCCATCAACTTGCAATAGGGCAAGAATGAAAAAATAAAAAGAGAAGAGATAAGAGGGCTGTTTTGGGATTGTGAATAGTACCCTTGAACAATACCATGAAGAAGAAAGAGAGTGAGAGGGAAACGAGGAAGTCATCTTGGCTACACAATTCAAAAGCAAATTCTATATTCCATTCAACTCGTAATTGGGGTGTCACATGAAATCAAGATCCAAAATAAAAAATCAAATATTTCTAATATTTAACTTCCTAAAATAAATAAACTAACTAAAAAACTATTGCGGCTCTTAATTTTATTAATGAAATAGAACCCCAAAACCTAAATTAAATCTACTCAAGACAAATTAGGCAGCTAAGGAATAGAACACACAAGATCCCTATAACTAGTATTAGATAAATCCTGAATTAGAGATTAATGGGCCCCACCACTAATTAAAATATTTATTTTCATGCACCCCCTTTAGACCACCAATTTTGGGCCTTATAATTCATCCCTCACAAATCAAACCCAATGAATTAAAGCTCATACAAAATAGATATTAAAAAGGACAATTTCTGAACTGGTCTGAGATTATAATCACATCCAATAGTTAATGCCACGAATAAAATGGACTAAATATATTGAAAATTTTAATAATTTATACCATATGTTTCGACAGTCTATAGGTATACTAAGCTAACCTATATTTAGTGTTGTGAACAGAATAAATTAAATTAAAACCTTAACATTTTCAAGTTCTCATGGAATATTTATATAAGTCAAACTTCTAAGAAAATCTTTAGGGGAGAGCAAACAGCAATGGGTGAAATTAAAATGTATGCAACAAGCACAAACATCTCCCTAATTCATGTACCAATATAGGAACTGTATGCATCAATATGAAAAAATAAGCAAGCATAAAGATCCGAACACTAAAGCCACAAAAGTGATGAATTAATTTTGATTCTCTAGTTACTGAGTCAGCTCCTGGGAAGGTGGTTAGTCAATAGCTGCTTCTGAAGCTCTATGTTAGGACCTCCAATGATAACCTCTATTGTTTCACAAGTCATCAGCCTCGACCATATCCTTTCCGGCTAATTGGTCGTTTTAGTTGTTTCTATATAAGATCCACCCAAAACCCCTTTTATGTTTAAGTCTACAGGTTAAATGGAAAAGAAATTCTCTATGTAGACCAATATCCTTACTTGAATGGTAAGCCTGGTGTATAGTGAAGAGATCATCAAGGCATGTCTATCAATCTACCAATTATATATGGGGTGTGGAGAAAAACTCAGAGCAAGAAACTTTTGTTGGTCCAAGTTTTGCATTTATAGCGAGCATGAGGAGTGAGACATCAGTATATCACTGGCAATGCCTGAACCCTCTAATAATCCTTTCCTACATCTGGTGAACAAGATTTTTGTTACTCATTTCAATCTAACAAACACTTTATAGATATAAGAGCTTCCAGATGAAATAACATGAACTGTTACATACACTGTAATAGCTATAGTAAAACAAGGGTCCCTTTCAAAATGGTTCACAAAAGTTGACCACAACCATAGGAAGCTGATCAATCAGACCAAAACCAGCCATATGCTTTAGGTTCCTTGGCGGACAATTCATCCTTAATTATGCTCTCCAAAGAAGCAGATAACCAAAATAAACTGAATATTAATATTGCATTAGAAAGCCCTATATCCATCAGAAAACAAGATAAATAGATTAATAGTGAAAAAATAAAGGACTAAAATGATAAATAACATTAATAGCACTTCGGTGTTACGTCAGTGAATGGGGGTAGCATTTCCGTCCGAGCTCCTGTTTCTCAGATCCTCAGTTTCTGATGAGATCCTATTTCTGAGGTTGGAGAAGAATACTTTCAGAATCCTATTCAGAGGCACATGAAACATCCTACCGAGCTTTTAATGGCTAGCAAAATCTCTCTTTAGTTCCTCAATTCTCGCTTCTTAGTCACTCAGTTACCAGAATCTGTGCATGAAAGAAGACACACAAACATGCCACTTGAAAAGTCCACTCTCACTTCTGGCCCAGAAAGCGAGAATAAGGAATGTGCCCGAAGATCAAAATAAGAATCTAAACATTGATTAACTACAATGCCTTCTATAGTTGTTTTACAGCAATGTGTAGGTATATATTATTATACAACAACATACATTATCATTTATCAACAACATATATAGTAATTTCATATATTTTTAACCAAATTAGAAATGTTTGAAGTAAACAACCTGATTTGTAAGTATCAACAAATCAATTAGGTAAGTGAACAAATTCAGGCAAAGGTTGCAAAGGAAATCAACAAGCCGACACAAAAACCTAGAGCAATCATCGACAAGCTTGAGTGGACTTTTCAATTGTATAACTAGCAATTCATGTCAGGCTCCAACAATGATAACTCAATCACTACTTGCAATAAGAAAAATACAGTAGACTGAAAAAATAAATTTAGATATGCCTTGAGTGATAAAAACAATAAAACTCAAAGTTCTTCAGACAAAATTGTGTTAGGCAGATAATCACCTCATGGATCGAAAGTGTAAGATATAACAACACTATGCTGAATTAATTACAGGATACATCCACAAAAAGAAGAAGAAGTGATGAACATATTATTAGCATCCATGCAATAGACAAACTTCCAAAGGGTATGGCAATGCAAAACTCGATAAGATAGTGCCTTGACCCATGTATTTCTATCTCCTCCAGACCAATTAGTAGAAAACCAAAAGATTTTCAATAATGAGCTTTGTTCTCTGATAGCCAGTTAAACACCCTGGATACATCATGTAATGTTTGAATCAACCCATCAGTGTAATCTTCACCTTCCATTGACAAAGTTTAACCCTCACTTCCTCCACATCAATGAAGGAAAATGTTTGGAGTGTTCCATTGACTCTTACACCTTACACGATCATCAGTAGATGCAAATAATACATGGTTCCCAATCCTAGTAATGAGAAAGAACCACAACATCAATATTACCACTAAATAGAACTGAATATGAATAAAAGCTTTCACCAACATAACAAAGTACAGATCGATATAAATATATGTCATGTTTGTGTCTTGATCCTCCCAAGATGACCACAAAGGATAACAACATAAGGACACAGACATAGTGGGCGTGAAATGACAAGTCCATAGGTATGTCTTGTATATACCAACACTAAAATAAACGAAGGGACAGTTCTCTGTCTGGGAGAGACTCCCGTGCCAAAGATGTAGGGGCACAACGGTTGTGCCCCTCCTAATCCCCTAGTGCCTGCACGCAGGGGATGCTCCAACAAAAGAAAACACTTGCCCATAAAAGAAATTACAATAATAAGAAACCAGTACAAAAATATCCCCATAGTAATAATGTAATGCTTTATTTCTTAACATTCCCCTTAAGCTAAAGCATATAGACACCCTACACTCCACCTTGAGATAACCAGAATACAAATGATCAACAGGACCAGATGGAATAAATATATCAGAAGTGGAGGCCAGTGGCTAGTAACCACACCCAGATGTGTAGCAAACAAAAGAACAGGAGCAAGAAGAAATTTCAATTTCCGCACTAGATTAAACATAAACAGATCAACTGTTTCAAAGTTGATCCAAAGCCCCTTGTGCCGAGGCACAATATCATCTATTCATCTTGTTCAAAGGGCACATCCCATGGCACAACTTCATTACCTGACGGGCCAACTGCCTCCCTACCCAGAATTTCCTCATTCAACCGCATATACCCCCCTCATGTTGTGATGCAAATTAATAACCAAAATAGGCTTATTTTATTAGGAATAAGCCTAAGTTGGGTTGTATATATGCCTTCAGTCCATGTGGTTTGGAGTGTATTGGGCCACTTTTATGAGTCTAAAAGAAGGGGCTCTAAGATTGAGTACGGGATTTCTAGTTAGTTTTCTTTTTTCATTAGTTTCCTTTTGAGTTGGGTTTTGATGAGGTTAATTAGTTTCTAATTTCAGTCATTAGTTTATTTATAAATTCAGTCAAAAGTTGGTTTCTAATTTCAGTCTTTGTATTTTCCTAGTTCCCATTTTTTATTTTAGTAACTAGAGGACTTGCTTTTATTTAGTTTCCTACTTCAGTTTTAGAAACTAAAGTGAGTTCCCATTGTTGTTTGCACTTATGAGTGTGCTTTGTGTATGATCAAAGTGATGGACAGGTGTTTGATCCGGTGACACTTTGTGGCGTGAAGTCCAAGAGGTCTCTTCAAGCTTTCTTTTCTTATTTTTTTCTTTCAAGGTTAGAAGTTTCTTTTGCAAGGTTTTACAGACCACACACAGATCTGATCCTATTTCTATTTTCTGGTTGTTAGAAACTCAAATTCTCTCCCACTGACCCTCTACTGATCTGGACTTCTAGCCACCTGATGGCTTCACTATCTAGGTCGATTGTTCCCCTTGCTGAGAGGATGGTTCGATCCAAATTCTAGGGTGATTAGACTTGGAATTTGACAGATACAAGAATTCTCCCTAATCTAGTTGATCTCTGTATCAACCCTATTCGGCCCAGAAATTCATTCGACTACTCTGATTATTTGAGCATGATGATATTGGTCACTATTTAACCTTGTTTCAGTCCCAAATTTTAGTGATTTAAAGTCTCTGTTTTCTAGTTCCCTCTAGTTGCAAAATTTCTGAACTATAGAGATCGATAGGGATGATCCTTGTTGATTGATCTCAGTCTGATTTGTATTCTATTCTAGACTTACTTGGTGAATGTTTGGTTGTTCTTTGACTAAAGGTTCTTGTAGTTTGAGACTTGGTTAGACCCCTATCCTTATCTACATTATGTTGCCATTGCTGGATACATTGACAACCTTTTCTTCTCTTGTCCTTTCTCCTCCACCATCTGAAATAGGGTACTTCTCTCTTGCTGGCCCTCCCACAGGAGAATTCTCCTCCTCTCATGAATGGATTTGGATAGAAATGACTATCGAAGGCCCTTCTATTTGTGACACCATCAAGAAGCTTGCTTTTGGAACCGTGATCTCTCATATTTGGATGGAGCGTAATCTCCGTACATAGACTTTCAACTCTTCATCTTTGATCAGATTTGGAAAGCTATCTACTTTGATGTCAGCTTCAAGTTAGGTTGCCTTCACCACCAACTAGTTAGAGAATCTGCCAGAAACAGACTTATTGTTGATTATTGGGGCCTATCCCCCACCATATTCTCCCCCCTTGATGTTTCCCCTTTTCTTTGAGCCTTTGGCTATTTTCTGGTTGTGCCTCCCTTTTGGCTCCCCCCATCCTCTCCCTTATATATTGTTCTTATTTTGTTCTTCTTTGGTAATGAATCCATTTATTCACCCCTCCCCCAAAAATAAATAAATAAATAAATTGACTAAACCAGCTTAGCTCTTATCAAAGATACTGTAGTTACCATTAGTAGCAACAGAGAGAAATCTTCATTAAACAAAAACTCAGCCTTATCCCAATTAAATGAGATTTGGCTAACTTGGAACCTATTTCTCCGATCAGTTTTATTCAAAGCCAAGCAAGATTCCTATGCATGTCCTTCCTCACCAATTNCTCTATCAGATCTCACAGTTTTGATATTTCTGTCTAACGTGTTTTTTACTTCAGCGCAGAATACTTCAAAAGTATTCAAAGCATCATATTTTTCTTTTAATAAGTAAACATAACAGTATCATGAGTAATCATTAATGAAGGTGATGAAATATTTTCATCAGTTATACAAGGACCAAAATGACGACAAATGTCAATGTGTATCAATTATAGAAGTGAATTGGTCATTTTGGCAGTAACTTTATTTGTCTTAGATTGCTTACTTTCAATGCAATCTATACAATTGATGAAATCAATGAAGTTTATATTTGACAATATTCGATCCTTCACTAACCTCTCTATTTTAGGTTTGGAAATATGACCTAAATATATATGCATAGGATGAGGAATCGTCATTATTGGATTTACGCTTTGATCCAACATTCACATGTAGGGCAAGAATGGATTTAGAAAAAATAGAATCCAAATTAAGTTTATAAATACTATTACACAAATATTCAGTGCAAACTAGATTGGTGTCTTCAAAAAATTTTACAACCTTATCACCAAAAGTAAACTTAAAACCTTTACAATCAAGTCTCGATAATGAAACTAATTTTTTAAAAATAGAAGGAACATAAAGAGTATCCATAACTGGAATTCATTATCCAAAATGAGTCTATAAGTACTGATAGATCGGACTTCAGACTCTTATCGATTTTTTATGTAGACGACGCTCTCACTTTGATTTAGTTTTCGGGTTGTAAGAAAGCCCTGCATAGAATTGAAAATATGAACAATTTCTCTTAAATCAATCTATCAAGTATTACAAGGAACATCAATAAGATTGATTTAAAAACATACTAGGATAGAATCATTACCATTCTTTTCGAACCAAGCCTTGTGTTTCTGACAGTCTTTCTGAAGGTGTCCTACTTTCTTACTGAAGAAACACTTCAACTTGTTAGTTTTTTTTCCTCATCATCAGTCTTTGGATTGAAAAATTTCTTTGATGCATTGTTCTTCTTAAAATTCTCTCTTCCTTTTATTCTGGTTGGATACAAAACTGACTACCTGGTCTTCCTCCTCATTCAATGTTCTTTTCTCTTGGATACACATACTCTGAAATTCATTCAGAGTCCACTTATCTTATATGTATTATAGTGGATCTTGAATACTCCAAAATGAGGAGGACGTGAAGTCAGAATGATTTAGATAAGACAACATTCATTCATTACCAATTCGAGGGGTTTTGGTTGTGCACATATAATTGCCATTTCAGAGATGTGATCCCCTATCCCATTAGTAACAGTATACTTCAATGTTACTAATTTAGTTATCAAAGTCCCAGCCAAAGATTTATCAGAAGTAGCAAAATGTTTCTTTACATTTGTAAGATATTCCTTTTATATTTTTAGAAGTTGGTATGGAGCTTTTGATAGTCTTGCTAATCGTCTTCATGATATATGAAAGGCAAAGATGGTTGGAACTCTCTCACCATTCATGTAATGTAATCTTATCAACAGTGCTCTCATCAGTGAGAGCAACTGGTTTCTCATTACATAAGGCATAATCATGATCCATGACAGCAAGATAATAAATGAGTCATTCATGCCAATCATTAAAGTTTGACCCATTCAGAAGTGGAACGTTATTCGAAATAAGGATAGGTGTTGAACTTATGAACAATAGTAGATAATACATGCTTATCAAACATCAGGTTTTGAGTTTCAATAATAGAATATTAAAATTCTATAAAAGTAACCTATTGCATCATTATAATCTATCATGTGGGATCGAGATGGTAACATGCTTGTGGTTCAATTTAAATTAGTTGAAAGTCATCATTAGGGTAAAATATTCAAGTCATAAAAATGGTCATATTAGATGTATTGTAATACCCTACTTCTTAAACCCAGTCTGATTACGCGGTTGACCCGGTTTAACCATGCAGGAACCGAACCAAAGGGAGTTAGAGCGGGTTCCTTAGGGGCTATGATGGCAAGGGTGACCTTAAACACCGGTTGGCCCGACAAGTCCGAGCCAGTGCCAGAAGAGACGGGAGTGCCCAAGCCGTGTACATGCACCTACCATAAGGCCATGTACGGATAAAAGCAGGTATTGTAGCCGTATATTAAAGTATATACGTATACTACATCGTATGCTAGGGTGGGGTTCACGCCAGGCCCGAACTCTGTCAAAATCCCAAGTTTTGGCCCTCAGGTGGGCGGACAGGTGGGCGCACCCACCCACCTGAGTGACCCATCCATGTGCACTATTCATTTATTTAGGAAGTATATATATAGCATTTATGATTTTCTTTTCTTTTCATTTATGACACCCGTATGTTGGTGAGAATAGTAAAGAGGAGAGAGAAAAGAAAGGGAAGAAGAAGGGAAGAGAAGGAAGAGGAAGAGGAAGAAGAGAAGGATTTCTGCGGCGCCGAAGCTTGGTCTTCCCATTCCGGCGCCGGGAGAGTGATCTTCAACTCTAGATCTACATTTAGAGGTAAGCAACGTTGGGTTCCTTGAACATTCACCATACCCAAGCATAAACCCTTGATTCGAGTAAGGTTTCTTGAGATCTTGTAAATCCCCTTTGAAATGATGAATCTAAGGTTTAATAGATGATTTATGTGTTGATCTTGAAGGATTTGAAGAGGTATTGCCAAGGTTGGAGAAGTATTGTGGGTTCGAAGTGATTTTGGGGTTTTGAAGGTGTTCTTGAGCAAAGAAGGTAAGATGGTTTCCCATCACTTGAATCTAACCTAGATCTAGGTTGGAACCATCCTATAAGACTTTGAAAGTGTGAAGAATGGGTTGGGAAAAGCCCCCATTTGAATCCCCAAAGAATGGAGGAAGTTGGGAAGAAACAACAGTTTTCCTGCCAAGACCGGTGGGTAGGACCGGTGGGCCATCTGGCCCGCCTGTGAGCACCCACCTGAGAGGACAGGGCCTTCGGGTACAACCGGCGGGCCAGACCGGCAGGCTAACCGGTGGGCCAGACCGGCAGGCTAACCGTCGGTCTTAGCAGGGCCCCCTGGCCCAATTGGTGGGCCAGACCGGCGGGCCAACCGACGGGCTAACCTGCCCATCGATCCAAACCGGTGGACCAGACTGGTGGGCCAGACAGGTGGGTTGTCTGACCCACCTGAGAGGCCCCGAAGGTGATTCTTATGTCCAATTGGACCCAAATCAGACGTGTGACCTCCTTTTAAGATTCTAAACATGATCGTGTCATTGGATCGTGTTAATTTTGATTCTAAAATGGTGAAGTACTAATCCCACTCAATCGTGTTAGGTTCACCAAATCCTACGCTTCTCACACCGGATCTCTCCCGTACCGAACGGGAATCCTTGAACTCTACAGGTAAGTGGGGAGAGGATGTTTGGCCTTGTTTCAAGGCATTCTTTGGCATTCATTTACTTGTATCTAGTCTAGTTATGCCATCATGAATATACTATGTAGATTAGTCATCCTCACATTGTTATACATGTGTGCTATGTTTACTTTCTAAATGCCAAGTGATGAGATGCTTATGTGATTGAATATTGACATCATTGTGCATAATGCATTGATAGACTAGATGCCGTAGTCGGCTTGGAAAAGAGTGCATTGGTGGCCCGTGGTATGGGACGTGGAGGCACTATGCAATCGTACTATTGTCATATAGGAGCATGCGGTTTAGGATTTCACCTTCCCGTGCTACGACCCTTCCCAACAGGGGTTGAGGTGTTGGGTTACCATTTAGGGGGAAGCAGTGGTTGAGGTTGTCGGGTCACTGTGGCGGTTAGACATAACGCCTGGCGGGTCAATAGGACAGTCGGCAACCCCGGTGGTACATTCAAGAGGGCCAATCGTACTGCGTTTAAATTACTGGATTCAACACCTTTAATTTTAGTCATTTACTTTTCTGTTGAGAGTCGGTGGTCAGCATTGTTTTTACTTTTCTGAGTACTCACGGTGGGCCTTGTCTGACAGCCCCATGGGCGTATTGCGAGATGGAGTTCGCGGCTCGTACCTAGAGTATACGCGCACTGTGGCTGTAGTAGCACTAAATCGAAGACTTAGTAATGTTGCTTAGGTGGATGTGATTAAAATGTATTGCATAGCATGTAGTGCATATGATGTGTTTTTCTGTGTGGACTGCTGTGTGGTCCATCTTTCCACTTGCTGAGCTAGTGAGCTCATCCCACGTGTGCACCCCTTTTTAGATGATTTTGCAGGTCA
The DNA here is from genome assembly GCF_013358625.1 of Macadamia integrifolia. Classification (NCBI taxonomy): domain Eukaryota; kingdom Viridiplantae; phylum Streptophyta; class Magnoliopsida; order Proteales; family Proteaceae; genus Macadamia; species Macadamia integrifolia. The sequence goes on along the minus strand of NW_024868413.1, from coordinate 64,656 downwards.
TATATCTGAAGAGCACGGGGTGGGTCCCACTATCGAGTTCCCCAAGGAGGACTAATGAGCCCCTGAGGAGTTAGAGCACGGCACTGAATACTCGTGCGAGAGTTGTGCTGCGGGACCGCAGTTCTGATGCCGAGTTGAGCTCCACTTTGAGGCCGAGCTGAGCTCTACCATGTGATGCCGAGCTGGGCTCAAACCTTGATGCCGAGCTGAGCTCTAGTCTTGATACCGAGCTGAGCTGTGTACTCTGATTATTTTGATGGTTTCCTTTACATACTCGATATATGAATTGTACTTTCATTGTGTAAATATCATGCCTTCGGGCCCACATGTATATAACTATTGTATCACAATTCGAGTATCAAGTATTATGGGAATATTCACAGGTAGACCTAGCCTTCCGCTGATCTGATAAGTTGTTATTAGTGGTGTGTATGCTGTGGTGGAATACAGTATCAGATGATCCTGGCAGGTTTGGGTTAACCGGTGTTAACCCGGTCACTGGCCCGGTTCAGTGCGAACGGGGTGTGACAGATCTCTTGCTCTGGGGATCACCATTCATTCCCTTCTGAATGAGATAACAACGGTGAGTCATACTTGCTTCTCAATTTTCCCCTTACTTTGTGCTGTACTTACTACTTTTGAAATTGCAAGCCACTTAGAGACCTTTCCAGCATCTCGAGTTCCTGGTCGAGAAAAAGACAGCTCGAGCCATATACCTATCCTAGCAAAGGGTTCTATTCTGAGGCCTCGAGGGGTGGGCCTGGTATCTGGAGGAGTGGTTTACTCCTCAGTGGTCCGACACTGATCGATGCGTCCCTCCTTATCTTTCCCCTCCCACATGTACTATCCAGAGCTTATTCCTGAGGATGAGGTCAAGGAGTTGGCTGAAGGAGTCTGGGATGACAATTTTTTTATCATGGATGGGGTTATGAGGTCTTCTTGGATGAGGAGACATTCTACATCCCCCTGAGTCCTACAGGTCTTATGGTATGTTCTTTCCTATGAGCGCTCTTTCCATATTTTTAGTCCTCTTTCCATATTATTTTGATGCTTCTGTAGTGGAGGACACACCCCATGGTCCCTCTTCTGCTCAGTCGCAGCAGGGTGTTGTCAGTTCCTCCATTGCTAAGTCTTCTGCTGCCACAGATGGGGCCACTCATAACATGGCCATCATCCCCTTCTTTGGCTTTCCTGGTTGGTCCTATCCAGAAGCGGCCAACCCCCGTGTCTCGAGAGTTTTGGAATGAAGGCTAGATCAGGCTGCTTCTCTCTGCCTGCTTATTCAATATGATTGTGTAAGTGCCCAAACATTCTTCATATCATTTCCCTTTCTCTCCCTTTTGCCGATATGATCCTTTTCAGGTGTCACCAAAGGCCTATGCCGAAATTCAGTAGATGCACCAGGGTCTCTGTGATAAGATATATCAGAGGGAGGGGCAACTATGCTCTAGGGTACTACCTTTTCTTTAACTTGATTCTCTTTTATCACTAAACCTTATCCTAACCATCCCTTGTGCTTTCTAGGATGGGCGGGTTACCTCTCTGATGGGACAAATCAGTTCTTAGAGGGAGCAAATTGCTGATCAGGTTGCACATATTGAGGACCTTACGGCACAATTAGCAAACTTGCAATCAGTTCCTGATGCTTCCTTGATGTTTTCCATGGATGGCACTGAGTATGACATAGATGAGGATGTTGATCTTTAGAGATCTGTTGCTGTTGTTCCTACAAGGTACAGATGTTGCTTTTTTCTTTTTCCCTCCCCATGTTCATCATTTTTTTTTTACCTTTTGTATTGCCAGGCTTGGCATTTTATTTTGGAATGAAAACTTATCTTTTAGCATTGAAAATCATTCTTTAGTTCATGGGTTTGAATTTTAAGGCACGATTAATTCCACAATTCAAGTTTTTATTAGAGTAATGCGAAAATTCAAATATCACCTCACTACATCATTAGGTGAATTACAAGGAGAACACCCAAAGATAAGAAAGGTGGGCTACAATTTGGGGAGACAGCTCCTGGGGTGGACAGAAATTCACCAACTCCTCTGGGTCTTCCACCTTCAGTCTGTACTGTCGGCTGATATATGTCAGCAAGTAGAAGGTCGTATGAGTTTAACCCATCAAACTGACATAGCTACATCCAGGGGTCTTCATTAGGGAATCATCTTAGGGGACCACTATGAGCATTTCCATATAATATTCCGTGCGGTTCTTCCTTGTAGGTACTTTCCATTCGTCGAGGAGCTTGAATTCTGGGACTTCCCTCTTGTCTTGATTATAAGAAACTCCGAGTTGGCATTCTTTTATTTAATAAAGGTTCTTTATGTCGTTTATAAAGGGTTTAGAGGAAGACTTGTAAGATGTGTGAAGCACTTTTTGATCTCTTGAGATAAAGAGAAGATTTAGGGTTTTGAGGTGTTTTTGAGCAAAGAGGTAAGATCCATGCTTGAGACTTTGGATCCACCTTAGATCTATATTGTAATCATGATTTGGAGCTTTTGATTTATGAAAAATGCGATTGAATCGACCCATGTTGGTTTCTTCAAGGCAGGGTGAAGAATAGGAGAAAGTAACAAAATCTCGATTACAAGTGGTGGGTGCCTCGAAATGGATGGGACCCACCAATCCAGAGCTTGCCTATCCTGGGTGGGCTACTGGCTCGATCGACAAGCAAGACTGCTGGGTGACCTAGCCCACCGCTCTTGGCCCAACGATCCAAACAGAGCTTCTGGTTCAATAGGCGAGCAAGGACTGGTGGGTGCCTTGCCTATCAGTCTTGGCCTGCCAGTCCAAGCAATGACCCTAGATCGATAGGTGAGCAAGGACTACCAATCTAACTTCTTAGTCCATGTAAATATGTTAAGATCATTATACATTGTTGGTTATGACCCTAAAGTGGTGATATACTAAATCCAACTCTTTTCATAATAGGTTGTATTAGAGACTTACGTCATCGTACACCGGATCTTCCTCGTATCGGAGGTGATCTTTGTACACGATTAGGTAAGTGAAAAGAAGACATCGCATCATATCATTCTGGTTGTAGACTAGCCATGTCATCATATTATTATTGTGTAGACTAGTCATCCATGTGTGCCATTGCATGCATTGATGTGTGCATTATGAAATTCACTTATGACTTGATATGCTGATATCTTGAATTGTTAAATCCCTATTCTAATTTTGTGATATGATATAGATGATTTTAAATTATTGAATATGATGCTTGTTAGACTAGATGTCATAGTCGGCTTGGACACAAATGCATTGGTGGCTCGTGGTATGGGACGTGATGGCACTATACAGTCGTACTATCTCACGAAGGAGCATACGGTTAGAAATGACATATCCCTATGCTACGACCCTTCCTGGCAAGGGTTTAGGTGTTGGGTATATCACTAGGGGCAACTTTAGTGATATAACAAGAGGGCCAATCGTACTGTTTTTAAATTAATGCAGGGCAAGACCCATTTTACTTTCCAGTACCCATGGTTGGCCTTCTCCAACAACCCTATGGGTTTATACTCAGACCCAGAGCGTATGCGCACTGTTGTTGCGAGTAGCACAGGACTTATGACTTAGAATTATTGTCTAGGTGGACTAAAATAATAAAATGAATTACATGCATTTAGGTTCATTTATAATGTGCATACTTGTGTGGTCTTTCTTTTCACTTACTGGGCTAGTGAGCTCATCCCACATGCACACCATTTTTAGTTGATCTTGCAGGTTATCCGATCGAAGAGCTAGAGCTGGGACCCAGTGTGGAGTTTCTAGTCAAGGACTGGTGGATCCCTGAAGATCTTGGGCACGGGGCTAAGTACCCATGCGAGAGTTGTGTTGTGGGACAGCAACACTGATACCAATCTCAGATTCTTTTTTATTATTTTGAAATACTATCCCTTTTGTACTCTAGATGTTTAAATTGTATTTGTTATGCATATATCGCACATACGGGCCCACATGTAAGGATATTATGTAATACAATTTGGGTATCAAGAGTATTGGGGTATTTATAGGTAAATACATGGAAGACTTCCACTAATATACAGAATCCTCTTAGTTTAGAGTGTGTGTATGCTGTGATGTGATTACTGTATCAGATGATCCTAACAAGTTTTGGATTAACAGGTGTTAACTCGGTCACCAGTCCGATTTTATATGGAACGGGGTGTGACAAACAGTGGTATCAGAGCGTGATGCTCTACCCACACACAACATGCAAGTTAGATCCCATAAAGTCATATAATAGGACCTCGGGGTTAGATAAAACATAAAATCCTTAATGGACTAAAATTTGTAATAAGGTTAAAGGTTTAGATACTTGCATTTCATCTCATGTACTATTGAAATTTTCAGTAAATTTGAATTAATTGGGTGATTCCATAAGCCAACAAAATTCATAAAGTAATAAAAATTTTGACAGCATAACGGCACTATATTGAATTTTTAAAAATTTTACACAAACACCGGATAAACAAAATACATAAAGATAATTACAAAAGTGGGGTGACTTACACTGTCTCCACCAAACCACGCCAGAGTAAGTCAAAATAAATAAAATTATTCCAAAAGTTATAACATCCACAAAATACAATCCAAGTCCCCAACCATAGAAAAGTATCAAGGATATATAACCACAGAGATATCAGAATAAACACCATCACCAAATAAAAAGAGGAATGAAACATAGGAAGGAAGGAAGGTAGAGAAAGAAGCTACCACTCTATCAATCGTCGTCGTTATCATCCACGATGAAGGTCTCCCCACATATAGGCTAGGAGTTGCACTTGAAGTGATGATCATAAATGTCAAACCTATCATTTATTAAGGAGACTTCTTTCTTCACACGGAGGAAGTTGACAGCAACTCTGTTAGAAACCCTATCCAAGTCTTTAATAAAGTACTTGAAATCGGACTCTAGTCTCCCCAGTCGGTGCTGTACCACCAGACCTTGGGTGATCCTCTCCTTTACGCACTTGGATATCCTATCTTGCCCCTCCTTTAAGGCACCAATGCTATCCATCAATTTCTAAAAATCAAAAGCCCCACCTGAAGTGGTGGAGCTGTAAAATGTGGATCAACAACCCTAATCTCTAGAGACTCCTCCTCTAGAATATCCTCCTTCTCGATCTCCTCCTTATCTGGATGAGGGAAATAATTCTCATCCTCCTCACTCACATACTCAACCTCTATGTCCTCTAGCCCTTGCTCTTCTGCGTCCTGCGGTGCCCCCATTGGCATTGGCAATCCCATCCTCTTCAGATTCTCTTTAGTGAACTTATCCCCTGGGTACTTCCCATCCTCACCAGTCAAATCCACTTGGAAGTACTCAAAGACTTTGGTGAGTAACCTCCCATAAGGAAAATCAGAGTCATTAGGATGAGTATTGTGATACTCCATGGTCTTTATCATGACATATGGGAGGCAAAGATGGGAAGCACCCCCTATTAGGGCCACAAAGATGTAGTATGCAAGGTAAGCTATCATAAATTTTACTTGGTTCCTATGACCTGCTCTAGGAAGCAGGTTGAACTAAGCCAGGTGTACGAAAACTCAGGCGGCCACATTATTAGCAGTCTTAGACAATGGATGATCCTTCTATCCACATATGGTCTCAAAGATGACCTCCTGCATCCTAACGCTCAAATTCATACCCACGGCCTTAATCCTTGGAGGGTTGTAAAAATGAGCACCCTCGATTGAGACACCGAAAATGGCCGCCAGTAAATAAATAGTCAAAATAATATCTACTCCCTTCACCAGACTGATAAGAGAGTACTGCCCATCCCTATAGGAAGCCTCCAGGTTACAGTAGAAGTACCGGATGAGGTTCTCATAGCATGGACTATCGGGGTAGAGCATGGGTTCCAAACCCAAGGCCTTGAACCTCTCTTGCATCTGATAATCTACAAAGTCCTCGGTCACTACAGTCTTTTCCATCATGATCGGCCGCTTAAAAAAATAGACCAGGCAATAGCTGCCTCTGAACTATGGAATAAGCTCTTGTCATAGTTCGTAGGATCAAAGGAAGGGTTCCCCATGGGCCGGGCCAGTGATGAAGAGGAACTTGGGGTAGCATTCCTCCACTGGGAGGTAATAGTCTTCATCCTTTTAGAGGAGGAGGCAGTCTCCTTACCTATCCTGGATGACATCATGACAACACAAAAGGAGATGCGTAATTGAAATGAATAAGGAATGTGAAAAGAATGAAATCAGTAGTATTTTAAAAAGGGGGTGAGATGAACCCTATGAACAATGACATGAATGAGAGGACCTCTAAATGCATGCATAGATATCAAAATGCGATGGTATTAAAGAAATGAACTTGGAAGGAAATGAAAATTTTGTAATGAGGAAGTGAATAAGTGTAAGAACCTATTTAATGCACAAATGCAAATTGAAGGGAAGTGATAAGTACCACAATGATAGATGGTTACACTTGAATCATAGAAAAGGGATGGAAATCCCTAAACATTTAATTGAAGACAATAGAGATTATGCATGAGTAAAAGTGGAGACAATCTTAAGGAAAAATTCATGTATTCCCACAATGAAATCACTCAAAAAATTTTTACAAGCTATTGATAGAGAATGGACATTATGATATTTGCATTCATAGTTAAAAGCAAGGAAATGAAGAAAACCCCCCAAATTCTAAGGATTTGACCATAAAGGGGTAATTGTTTTTTTAAAAGAGAGGAAACTTATGCACACGTAAATGGAAATGATTACCCTACTATTGTGTGTGTGCATTGAGAGTGGGGAATAGCGTTTGAACAATCAATTTGAAGTAAAGGAGGAAAAATGAGAATAAAACCCTAAAATAGAGAATTTAGTCCAACAATCCATGGAAAGCATAAACGGAACACCACATTACCAAGAAAATAAACATTTCATGGAGAAGATGTAGAATATGAAGAGATTTAAAGCTCTATGGCAAAAGAACACTAGCGCTTTTTTGAAAACTTTTCTTGGATTTCGGCGTTGATGACTAAGTTGACCATGAAAGGTGTAAAGTTTGAATGGTCAGAGGAGTGTGAAAATAACTTCCAAGAGATGAAGAAGTGGCTAGTGTCAGCTCCTGTATTAACCATTCCAAATGTTACAGGTGGGATGACAGTCTATACTGATGCATCCAAGATAGGGTTGGGCTATGTTCTCATGCAACACGGAAAGGTGGTAACATATGCATCCCGACAACTCAAGGAGTATCAGAAGAACTATCCCACTAATGATTTAGAACTAGCAGTAGTCATATTTGCCTTGAAGATCTAACGTCATTACCTGTATGGGGAGAAGTGTGAAATATATAGTGATTACAAAAGTCTTAAATACTTCTTCACCCATTGAGATTTAAATATGAGGCAGAGAAGATGGCTTGAGCTTATGAAGGACTATGATTGTGATATTCAGTATCACCCAAGTAAGGTTAATGTGGTGGTGACACTCTAATTCGGAAGGCTTAAACTATATCGCAACAAAATCTGGAGGGTAGGACACTCATCCTACAACCCTAACAAGTTTGTACACCAAGATTCCATCCATAATTAGCTCTATCTATGTCAAAATGAAGAGAGAGAATGGTATGGGAGGTTGTACTTGCCTCCGATAGCGATTCCGGTAACAAGGCGACAGCCGACCCAAAGTAGGCCTCCAACCTCCTTCTTCTTCCCCTCCTTCTTCCCCTTCTTCTTCTTTCCTCTCCTCTTTCTCTCCTCTCCTATGTTGGGCACAAGGGAAATGAGGAAATGAATCCTCATTTCCCAACTTATAACTTAAGTGGGCCTTAGGGTCTGTTTGGTTTGGACCTCTTTTGAACCAATCGAGTTAAAATGAAATTCAAGACACGAGGACTCTCACATTTAGGTCCATAAAGTGCCCACATCACGAGGAAGGTGTGGAGAATGATATATTCAGAGTCATTTACAATGCGAGTGGCGAGAACCACGAGCATCAGAACCTCGACAGTAGCCTATCAACCCACTAGAAACAGGCACTGGATCTAGGCCCAGGCTGCTTCTTGGTGGCTTGTTTCCAGTGGCAAGATAGTAAGATAGCTTGCTGTCCAAGGGTTGGTCTCACACGGGTGGTTGCCCTTAGAAATGCTCAAGGCTATTCAGTAAATTTATGATGCATGCCAAAATTTAAGTGTGGGGAGTCGAGTCACTTACCATCTGGGATCAGAAGGTATGAATCCCCTCCAGTTATATAGGCATACGATGCACGAACATGTGGGGTCATCTCTACCCCTTCAACAATATGCAGTCACGAGCCAAAACCCAGTAGTACTTCTGATCTCCGATCCGAGGTCTGTCACAACAACTCAAATTAGATCGGATTAGGGCACGAGTGTAACAAGGTAAGATCCACACTTGAGAGTTTGGATCCACCTTAGATCTATTTTGGAATCATGATTTAAAGCTTTAGATTTATGGAAAATTTGATTGAATAGACCCATGTTGATTTCCCCAAGATGGGGTGAAGAATGGGAGAGAGTAGTAAAATCTCGATTACCAGTGGTGGGTGCTTGAAAATGGATGGGACCCACCAATCTAGTGCTCACCTGTCTTGGGTGGGCTGCTGGCTCGACTAGCGAGCAAGACTGGTGGGTGACCTCGCTCGACACTCTTGGCCCACCGATCCAAATAGAGTTATTGTTCTGACAAGCAAGTAAGGACTGGTGGGTGCCTTGCTAGTCAATCTTGGCCCACCGGTCAAGGAAGTGACCCTGGATCAACAGGTGAGTAAGGACTGGTGGGTGCCTTGCTCACCGGTCGGCCTACCAATCTGACTTCTAAGATTCTGATTGGGCCCAAATTTTTTAGGCAACCTTCTGTAGTGATTTTAAACATTTTAAGATCATCATACCTCATGGGTTATGAACCTAAAGTGGTGATAGACTAAATCCAACTCTTTTCATGATAGGTTGTATTAAAGACTCGCATCATCGCACGTTGGATCTTCCTCATATCGGAGGTGACCTTTGTACACGGTTAGGTAAGTGGGAAGAGGACATTGCATCATGTAATTCTGGTTGTAGACTAACCATGTCATTATATTATTATTGTGTAGACTAGTCATCCACATTTGCCATTTGCATGCATTGATGTGTGCATTATGAAATTCACTTATGACTTGATATGCTGATATCTTTAATTATTAAATGCCTGTTCTTGTTTTGTGATATAAGATGGATGATTTTAAATTATTGAATATGATGCTTGCTAGACTAGATGCCATAGTCAGCTTGGACACGAATACATGGTGGCCCATGGTATGGGACGCAATGGCACTATACAGTCGTACCATCTCACGAAGGAGCATATGGTTAGGAATGACATATCTCTGTGCTATGACCCTTTCTGGTAGGGGTTTAGGTGTTGAGTATATCACTGGGGGCAACTTTGGTGATATAACAAGAGGGCCAATCGTACTGCTTTTAAATTAATGCAGGGCAAGGCCCATTTTACTTTAATGTGTAGGGCAAGGCCCATTTTACTTTCTGGTACCCACGGCTGGCCTTTTCTGGTAACCCTATGGGCTTATCGCGGGGTGGGATTTGTGAGTCGGACTGGGAGTATACACACACTGTGGTTGCAAGTAGCACATAACCTGTAACTTAGAATTGTTGTCTAGGTGGACTAAGATAACAAAATAAATTGCATGCATTTAGGTTCATTTGTAAATGCACATACTTGTGTGGTCTTTCTTTTCATTTACTGGGCTAGTGAGCTCATCCCATGTGCACACCATTTTTAGCTGATCTTGTAGGTTATCTGACCGAAAAGTTAGAGCTGGAACCCATCGTGGAGTTTTCGTGGAGTCTTGGTGGGCCCCTGAGGATCTTGGGTAAGGGGCCGAGTGCCCGTGCAAGAGTTGTGTTGTAGGACAGCAACACTGATACCAATACCAAATTCTTTTTGATTATTTTGAAATGCTATCCCGCTTGTACTCTAGATATTTAAATTGTATGTATTGTGTATATATCATGCCTACGTGCCCACATGTTAGGATATTATGTAATATAATTTGGGTATCAAAAGCATTGGGATATTTGCAAGTAAATTTATGTAAGACTTCCACTGGTATACATAATCCTCTTGGTTTAGAGTGTGTGTATGCTGTGCTGTGGTTACAGTATCAGATGATCCTAATAGGTTCTGGGTTAATAGGTATTAATTTGATCACTGGTCTAGTTTTGTATGGAATAGGGTGTGATAGAGCCTCATGTGCACCAACCACCTCATTGGTGATCGCAAATTGACAAGCCTTTGGTTAGATAATTGGCACCCTTCTGGTATTCTTATGAAGAGATTTGTAGATAAAATTCGATATGATGCTAGATCCCCTAGATTAGCTAAGGTAGCTGATATTCTAGGGGAATGAGAGTGTCATCCTATTCCACCTACTACTATGGAGCTTATGGAGACTTGAGGAGCTCTTCCTAGTATCCACAAGCTTCCTTATGCTGATAGGGATATGGTGGTGTGGAAAGGACACTCCTCAGGATCCTTTTCTACCAAATCAGCTTAGGATATTGTGCCGAATCCTGCCTCTAAGATATAGTGGATGGATGTTGTGTGGTTCAATGACAATATTCCTAGACACTATTTCTACTTGGCGATGTTTGGTTAATCCCCTTCCCACAAAAGATAACCTTATAAAGCATGGTGTTGGAATTTTTCCAAGCTGTGTTTTTTGTTGGACTGGTATGGAAGATAGGAACCATCTTTTCTTTGGGTGTCCTTTTACCACTAATATTTGGAATAAGGTTTTGTGATTATGCTCTCAACATGGGAGACTTCATGGCCAAATTGAGGATTTTGCAGTTTGGGTTAAATATGAGTTTAATAATGATGACCCTTTAAAAAGTGTTGGAAGATTGGCTTTTTGTGCAACTATGCAGCATATTTGGCAAGAGAGAAACTTCAGAATTTTCAAAAATAAAGTGAAAACAAGGATCCAAATCCTATCTGCTATTGTTGAAGATGTCAAAAGCAAATGTGGGGGCCTATACTTTTAGGTGTTTCTATTCCTAGAAATCAGTTCTTAGTGAGAAAATGGAAGATTGACATGAAGTGGATAGTGAAGATCCCAAAGGCTTGCTCTTGGTTTAATCCACCAATCTCTATGATAGCCTTGCATTGTGATGGATCCTTAAAACTGGATAAGGGTTATTATGGAGGAATCATCAGGGATAACAAAGGGGAACCCATTTTAGATTATGTTGGTATAGGAGATTTTGCTTTAGCATAACACCATGTATTGAGAAGAACTTTACAAAGGTTTCAATTAGGTCAGATTCAAAGCTTACAGTGGACATGTTGAATGGAGTGATCCAAGGCTCTTGGTATACTCAAGTTCTTAAGAGAAGGATTTTGTTGTTGAATAAATCTTTTGCCTTAATAGAGTTCAAGCATGTTTGGAGGGAATTAAATAGGCCCACAGACTATATGGCTTCTCTTGGACCTCCAAGTGAAGAAATCCTGATTATGCCTAATGATGTTCCCTAATGATTTGAAAATGTTTGAGGAAGAAGATGCAACCCACATGGTGTATTATAGAGTCTAAAGTGCCTTTTCTATGATTATTGTAATTTTCTATTTCTTACCAGGTCATGTCCTACTTGTGCTAGGAATTCCCTAACCTTTCTCTAGATCTGTCCTAAGAAGGTAACAGGAATTGCCTATTTTCTGTACTCTATTTTTTTCCTCTTTCAATACAAATACACAACTTATCGAAAAAAATATCATCTATCACGAGATCGGGTCTGAAATTGGTCCCAGGCCAGATTAGGTTTTTGGACCGACCATCGGGTCTCATGTTACTGCCACTGTCCGAGTCATAGAAAAAGGTCTAGATTCTCTTCTAATGTCAAGCACAAATGTTGATCGTTCCTATTCGTCATCATTGTCGGGGTGTGTGGAAAAATTGGGTGTCTACAATAAGCAGTAAAACTTCCTCCTCCATGCCCAAGTTTGGCAGCAACAATTGCACATCGGAGCCTGAGGAGCAAGATGTAGATTATGCCTGCGACAGGTGTGCCTACGCTACACCGTGATTGGAGATGTTGTTGTCTATCACCATTCCTTTTGTTATCTTTGGATGTTATACTCTGTGATACAACTATGTTATGGAAATGGATTTTTGATAAAATTGTTAATATTAAAATATTACTCTTAGTTCTCCCCAGCATATGGACTTGACTTATGTATTATGTTCCGCTACAACTGATTTCAGTTTGGTTTTGTTATGGATTGTGCCAGTTAAGCTACTCCTTTAGAGATTTTGGCAATATTGTAGGACGGTGATGAGTGTCCAAATCACACCATAGGTATCCTAGTGGAAGTGGAGTGTGACATCTACCGAGCCAGAGCATGTGTTGTGAGATTGTGCATAGTGTAGATTTGAAGATAGAGGAGCCGATGTCCATTTCTTTAAGGGATGAGTAGAAGATAGAGACATTTCAAATGTCGCTAAATATTTTGAGAGATGAAATGCATTTTTTCATGACGTAAAATAGTAAAATTAGGGATGATTAGAGAGGTTGTTGTCATAACTTTATAATGGTTCATAGTACATATATATATGTTAGGTATACACCCATATAAATTTTAATGAAGTAATGATTATGATTTAATTTCCATTAAAGAAATTGTAATATATTTTTACATTAATTTTCATTGTGTACATAAGAATGGAGGAGAATTGGAAGATTAGTCATTATCACACAACAGCCTCAGAGTAAAAAAAAATTATGCACTAATGCATTTAGTAAATAAGCTTATGCAAAGAAAGAACAACCATGCACACTTCAAAATTAAGAAAATAAAAAAGGAAACATATAAATATATTATATATAAAACATAAACACTTACATGTTCCTTCCACAAGTTGGAGGCTAACAAAGATCCTTTACCTTTATAGATAGATGGGACAATCTATTAATGATCGATAGTAATTTGCACTAATTAGTAGACCTGATACTAAGATCAAGTGATCCTCTAAGCTTTCTAGCAGAAGGGATAGCTATGAGCCTCAGTCTTCGTAATGAGGCTCTGATACCAACTAATGCCGAAGGCTGCCGGGATAGTCACAACTAAGAGAAGCTAGAATAAAGGAGAGCAAAGAGTAGAGGGAGAGCACAGAGAGCAAAAGAGGCTGGCTGAGAGCTAAACAACCGATGCCCTCAAATGAAAGAGGGATTCTCCTTATATAAAGCCCGGATTCAAAAGGTCTTAAATCTATGGATTCCAGGGAGTCTTGAATCTGTGAATAGTGTCCTGCTACAGTTTTGGTAGCAAATGTGACCTCATCATGAGCGTCATGGTTGATGTCATCTTCTAGATTCTCCTTGGTATATCCAATTTGAATCAGAGGTTAAATGTATTTGGTTCAAACCTGGTTTTGGCTTGGTTACGTCTATCATTTTACTGCCTACATAACTTAGGGTAGATGGGATTTTATGCTTCCATCATATTGTCAATATTATGTTGGATTACACTATCGTAATTTTCTGTAGAAGTATAATCTCCGAGATTGATTAAATCGATGACCAAAGTTTCTTAGATGGCAATGGTGTGTTCTACGTCTGTTTATAATTCTCTAAAGTCCATCCAATGTTACAACATTTATAATAGTATTCAAAAAGTGATTAGCTTCAGTTTCTTGCTGAGGACTAACCATATATTCAATATGAAGATTGGTGCAGAATAATCTTCTTCCATTAGTTACTTTGATTGTATGATAAATCATTATTCTGATCATCATGGGTAGGTGGTGAATAAATTATGTATAATCTGTTTAAAAAAAAAAATCCACAAAGCCCCCATTCCATTGTATGTATGTCCCAGGGGTCACAAAAAGGATTAAAAAGAACCTTTAAATAGTTATCTTGGAAAAACAACGCTTTCAAATACTTTTGTAATATCTGATTAAAATGAAAATAAGTATCCTCAATGCATTTTCTTTTAATAATTTTATAACATTCCCTTGGTAGGAGATGTTGCGCTTTTTTGAAAATACAAATTCGTTTAATCTTTTGAAAAATTGGTTTCTCATAAATTGGTTAGAAACTCTGAGAGTTTGAGAAATTTGTTTATTTTCTCATAAGATATTTCGTCTTCAAAATTGACCTGGATTAAAATTTCAAAAACTAGGTTTTGAAAACTGTTGTCATTTTTGAAATGCTGAGCTAGGGTTTTTGAAAGATTAGAGAAATTTTATCTAAAATTTTTCTATTTCTAAGCACAATAAGTTTTCATATTTGGTTAATCTAGTAGTAGATCTCATTTGGAAGTCCAGGGTGTGGATGAAACTCAGTGAGACAAAATTCAGAGACCTTGGTAGGCTATGTTCGAGAATTAAGATTTTGGAGTCTAATTCTGTTTTGTGAAGGGCACAAAATCCATCAAAAATTTTGAGCTAGGGTTTGAGAAAGTTTAGGGAGGTTTGGTCTAAAAGCTTTCTATTTCTCAACACAATGAGTTTTCCATATTTGGTTAATTTGGGAGTAGATCTCATTTTAAAGTCCAGGGTGTCAGTGAAACTCAGTGAGACAAAATTCAGAGATCTTTTTAGGCTCTGTTTGAGAACTAAGATTTTGGAGTCTAATATTGTTTTGTAATTGACACACTTGAAGGTATGTCAAGGATTCACATGGATTTTGTGCCCATCACAAAATAGTGTTAGACTCCAAAATCTCAGTTCTCAAATAAAGCCTACAAAGGTCTCTGAATTTTGTCTCACTGAGTTTAACCGACACCCTAGACTTCCAAATGAGATCTACTACCTGATTAACCAAATCCGGAAAACTTATTGTGCAAACTTTCTCAAACCCTAGCTTAGCATTTCGAAAACAACAGTTTTCAAAACCTAGTTTTTAAAATTTTAACCTAGGTCAATTTCAAAGATGAAATATCCTATGAGAAAATAAACAAATTTCTCAAACCCTTTGAGTTTCTAACCAATTTCATGACAAACCAATTTTTCATAAGATTAAATGGATATGTCCTTTCGAAAAAGCGAGACATCTCCTGCCAAGGGAATGTTTTAAAATTATTAAAAGAAAATACATTGAGGATAACTATTATCATTTTAAGCAGATATTACAAAAGTGTCTGAAAATGTTGTTTTTCCAAGATAACTATTTAAAGGTTCTTCTTTATCCTTTTTGTGACCCCTAGGACATACACACAATCAAATGGGGACTTTGTGGAAAAAAATTCAACTAGATTATACACAATTTATTCACCAACTACTTATGATCATCAAAACAACGATTTATCATACAATCAAAGATTTGCTGTTGACATCTCTTCTTCTCTAGGCTAGAGAGAAAGAGAACGATTTTATCTGTCATATCAAATTTGGATCCTCTCAACACCAAATCAAGATTCATATATTGGACACCCAATATTGATGAAGACATCTCTCTCTAAATGATTCAAGAAAGCAGTGGCAGTCAAAACTGGAAAGCTGCCTTGCTACATGTTACGAAGAAAAGCTCAGGACATCCTTCTTCGGTTTACTACCAAAGTAACTAAAGGAAGAAGACTATTCTACACCAATCTTCATATTGAATATATGGTTAGTCCTCAGCAAGAAACTGAAGCTAATCGGTTTTTGAATACTATTATAGATGTTGTAACATTGGATGGACTTTAGAGAATTATTAACAGACGTGGAACACACCATTGCCATCCAAGAAACTTTGGTCATCGATTTAATCAATCTCGGAGACTATACTTCTATAGAAAATTATGACAGTGTAATCCAACATAATATTAACAATATGATGGAAGCATAAAATCCCATCTACCCTAAGTTATGTAGGTAGTAAAATGACAGATATAACCAAGCCAAAACCAGGTTTGAACCAAATACGTTTAACCTCTGTTTCAAATTGGATATACCAAGGAGAATCTAGAAGATGACATCAATCATGACGCTCATGATGAGGTCACATTTGCTACCAAAACTGTAACAAGACACTATTAATAGATTCAAGACTCCCTGGAATCCACGGATTTTAGACCTTTTGAATCCGGGCTTTATATAAGGAGAATCCCTCCTTCATTTGAGGGCATCAGTTGTTTAGCTCTCAGCCAACCTCTTTTGCTCCCTGTGCTATCCCTCAACTCTTTGCTCTCTTTGTTTTATCTTCTCTTAGTTATAACTCCCCCCAATGGTGTTGGAAACAAGACTTTTCCAACCCAACCCGACATGCACAGTGGAATTCAGATCGATTCGGGTCATTCTCCATAACATTAAAACCAAACAAGTATGATAACTAATTTGAAATAATGAGAACAATACTTACAAAGAGCCACAAGAGAAGCTCCTCGTCCAAAAGATGGTTCTTCCTTAGACCCATGTATAGCTAGTGTGGTTTATGGAGCTTTCGAAACTTCACAAGTTTCAATTGACTCTCTAATAGCCCTTTTCTTTCCTTCAATAGTGCAACTTCTAACTTACTTTTCTTCTTTGTGCAGAAATTAGAGTTCAACACTGGTGTGAAGAGAAAAGAAGAAGAAAAATAGAGAAGTGGAGAGAGAGAGCCAAAAGAGGAGAAGGAGAATGGGATCCCAAAAGTTGGAATCCCATTTTACTCTCCTCCCTTTTATATAATGTGGGGCATTATATTATAATAAAGACATTAATTAAGAAACTAAAACTCTTTTAAGTTTCCTAAAACTTTAATAGTTTAAGTTTCCTAAAACTTTAACTAGTTTAAGTTTCCTAAAACTTTAATTTCTTTATTATTATAATAAAAAAATTCAATAAAGAAACTTAAAAAAGTTTCTATAACTTTAATTCTCCTTTTAAATCTCTCTTCTTTCCATAAACTTGGTTTATCCAATATGGCTTAAATACTTGCTTGCTAAGAAAGGGAAGAAGCAGAATCTAAGAGGGATAATGCAAATAATTAAATAACTCATTAACTGCATAGTAATTATTTATCTATTCCTAATTTAATTAATCGATATTAATTAAATATCCACCATAACTAAATTATGGTCATAGCCCCACAACTACTAACATCATCATTGTGGAATATAAGGCATGTATATCAACACCACCATGACCCCATTCCATAGTACATGTCCTTATAGGAGCGTGCGTGCACGAAAATCATATTTAATCATTTCTAATCACCATTAGAAATATAAAATCATTTCTTAAATGATACAAAGCTCCGATTCAATACAATTGTGCATAAACACTCTTTCCATTGATGTTCCCCTAAATGGGTAATGAAAACCTTGTTGATTAGTTTTTCACTCATGTACATTTTTCCTCACACCCAATATACTGGCCTAGGTCCATTTGGACTTTGGTCATTGATACATCAAGGTGTGTGCAAACACCACAGTGTCAATATACATAGTAAATAAACTATCTCAGGTTAAAGGTAAGGTGATGTGTCAACTCTCGTAAATACTTCCGGTGGTAACACATAAGGTAATATGACACAAAAAGATTTTTTACCAACACACACACACACATATGGGTGCTCACATAAGTACATTGACATCTCTATGTCTAGTAGTACAATATGTGATAACCATTTATGATGAGGATGCCCAACCCAAACCCTTGTTGTGACTTCCATTTATAAATGTATTAATAGACACATTGCTCATTTATAATTCATGTAATAAACCAATAACAGTTTATTAAATCGAATCGGTTCAAATTACAAATGAACCGGGTTTGATGGACACAATATCCAATAATATCCCACTTGTACATCAAAGCCAATCACCCATGAGTCTCAAGCCCATATTTTTCACGTGCTTCTCAAACACATTCTGAGTCAATCCTTTGGTCATAGGATCCATCACATTGTCAAATGTGTCAACTTTGGAGATAAGCACGTTGCCCTACTGTATGATATCTCTGATGAGATGATACTTCCTCTATATGTGCTTGTTCCTTTGGTGAGCCCGTGGCTCCTTTGCTTGTGCAATTGCCCCTCTGTTGTCATATAACAGGGTAATAGGATCTTTGATAAGTTGAGGTACAACTTCAATATCACTTTGTAATTTCTTCAGCCATACCCCTTCCTTAGCTGCTTCATAAGCTGCCAGGTATTCAGCTTCAGTGGTGGAATCGGCTATAGATTTTTGTTATATACTCCTCCAAACAATAGCACCTCCGCCTAGCATAAACACCATACCAAATGTAGATTTTCTATCATCATTATCAGTATAGAAATCAGAATCTGTATATCCAACGGTTGATAACTGATCACACCCATAAACCAAGAAGTAATCTTTAGTCCTTCTTAAGTACTTAAGGATACCTTTCATAGCATTCTAATGCTACTTTCCTGGGTTTGACTGGTAATGACTCACTATCCCTACTGTATAGCAAACATTAGGCTCCCTACAGCTGAAGCATAGGGAATCCTCTTCATCTCTTTAATGTCCTCTTGTGTTGAAGGGAATTGAGATTTGGAAAGATGAATTCCATGCCAAAAAGGAACATTTCCTTGGAATTCTCTATGTTAAATCTTGCCAAGACTTTGTCTATGTTGTTGGATTGTGACAGTCCTAACATTCATCTCTGGTGATCTTGCTTTAGCTTGATCCCTAGAATGTAGCTGGCCTCGCCCAAATCTTTCATAGAAACACATGGACGACAACCACTGTTTTACTGATGAAAGAAAACCCACATCATTCCTAATGAGTAGGATGTCATCAACGTATAGTACCAGAAAGCATATACTGCACTCCCACTGATTCTTTTGTATAAGCATGGTTCATCCATATTCTATTCGAAACCAAACGATTTGATTTCCTGATTGAATCGGATGTTCCAACTTCAGCCTGCTTCAATCCATAAATGGACCTCTACAACTTGCACACTCTGCCTTCCTTTTTTTGAGAGGAGAAACCCTCTGGCTATTTCATGTAGATTTCTTGACGGATTTCTTCATCAAGAAATCTATTCAGAAAAGCAATCTGAACATCCATCTGCCAAATCTCATAATCAAAGTGAGCTACAATGCTAAGTACAATCCGTATGGATTTCATCATTGCTACTAGTAAAAGATCTCATCATAGTCTATACCCTCTTGTTGAGTATAACCTTTTGCAGCTAGTCTAGCTTTGAAACGCTCAACTTTTCCATCTGTGCCTCTCTATCTCTTGAAGATCCATTTACAACTAATGGAACTAATGCCCAGATGAGGATCAACAAGAGTCCAGACTTTGTTGTAATCCATCGAGTCTATTTCAGAGCGCATAGCTTCAAGCCACTTAGGCGCATCCACATCCTTTAGTACCTTTGAGTATGTCACTGGATAGTCATCCGATTCAACTCCCACCATATGGAACACTTCCATAGTTTTTGATTCCTCTGTAATGAGAGTGAATCTAGTGGTAGGTTTAGGAGTTCTCCCACTACGTTGAGGCCCTACCAATACGTGGTTTTTAGTGGTTGGGGTTATTGGTCTCACTTTTGGGAGTGAGGGTTTAGAGTTATCTAATAACTCATGAATCACTATAGGTTCAGTCTTCTTATATAAGAATTCCTCCTCAAGGAATGTAGCATGCTTGCTAACAATGACCTTCTGGTTAACTAGATCGAAGAAATAATACCCTATCGTGCCTTTGGGATATCCTAGAAAATGGCATCTTGAAGTGCTAGATTCTAGTTTGTCTGTTAGTTGCTTTCATATGTGTGCAATGCAAACCCACACTTTAAAGTGTCGGACACTGGGCTTACGCCCTTTCCATATCTCAAATGGTGTCTTATTTACAGACTTACTAGGAACCCTATTTAAGATGTAGATTGTCGTTTCTAGAGAACATCCTTAAAAAGATAGAGGCAACTCATTATAAGTGAGCATTGTCCGAACCATATCCAATAGGGTCCAGTTGCATCGCTCAAATACACCATTCTGTTGTGGTGTTCCTTGGTTTTTTAATTGGCTAACAATCTCCTTAGTCACTAGGTAGTTCTTATACTAATTTGATAGAGTCCACCAATATCTGATCGTATAGACTCAATGTGCTTATCTAGTTGTCTTTTGACTTCTGCTTGGAACTCTTTGAACTTTTCAAAGGCTTCCGATTTCTTCTGTATTAGGTAGATATAACCATATCTAGAATGGTCATCAGTGAAGGTGATGAAATATTTAAAACCATACCTAGCCTGAATATTTATTGGCCCACACACGTCAGTGTGTATTAGTTCTAACAAATCTGTGGCCCTTATTCCTTTATTAGGAAAGGGTGTCTTGGTCATCTTGCCCTATAGGAATGACTCACAGGTAGGTAAAGGTTGGACTTCTAGACTTTCTAGCGGCCCAACCTTTACTAGCCTATTGATTCGATCTAAATTGATGTGACCTATTCTTAAGTGCCACAGATATGTTTGGTTCATTGGAGCTGATTTTCGTTTCAAATCAGTATTTGCAATGACATTCATTTTAACAGGGCAATCTAAAAAGCACAAACCACTTTCTAAATAACCAAATACCACAAAACTATTATTAAAATGAATAGTTAAACTAGTATTAAAGGAGAAACTATATCCATCCAAAACAAGTTTAGATACTGATAAAATCTTCCTCTTAAAAGAGGATACATAGTAACAATCCTTTAAAACTAAAATACTAGAATCAAATTCTAAATATAAATCTCCCACAGCTTTTGCCTCGATTTTCGATCCAATACCCATTTGCGATCACACCTCATTCTTTTCTAATTTTCTTATTTCTTTAAACCCCTTCTTTAGGAGCATCCTCTTTCTTCTCATCTGGTTTCTTGTTTTTCAGCTTAGTTATACACGACAGTTCCTCTTCTAGTGGAATTTCTTGTAACACTCGAAGCAAGTAACATCAGCCTGGTTTCCCTTCTTCTTAACTCCTCCCTTGGACTTGGAATTGTAATTCTTCTGGCCCTTTTTGCCTTTCTTCCATTTCTTCTTAGAAGAGGCCTTTGCCTTAGTGGTGCTCACCTCTTTCTTAACCACACGTCTTCTCTGCCTCCACAAGGGCATTTGCCAATTCAATAAGTGGCAAAGCTTATTGACTCATTTTGTAAGACATAACAAACTGATTATAGTAGGGAGGTAGAGAGTGTAGTACTACACTAGTCTGGTATAAGAGGCTGAATCGTGTTCCTAAAGCATCAAATCTATCATACAGATTTGATAGTTTCATCACATGATCCATATTGAACTTCCTTCAGTATGCTTTAGGCTATGGATCCCATCCACCAAGTCATGGTGTGAGTGAATAAACTACTTGTTGAGCATTTCACCAAGCTTGTCTATCTTAGCACCAGCAGTCCAGACTTCCTTAATAGAATCCCTAATGGACTTATCCACTGAGTTCATAATGTATAGGGATGCTTTAGAATCCTTGACCCAAAAATCATCATACTATGTATGTTGCTCCTATATCCACAGTCCAATCAGACTATGTATGGGCAACCAAAACATGGTTACAAACGTACAAAGAGAGTGGGATAGAAATGATACTTTCTTCGGCTCAATGCAATCACAAGCGAAGTGCCCCAGCTTCTTGCAGTTGTAGCATTTGACCTTAGATAAATCTTTCTTTCTGTCACACTTACCTGTTTTGCGCTTCGTAGGCTTGTCTTCTTTCAGCGCTTAGTTTTGAGCTCTAACCTAATTTCCTAGGTTGTCCTGTCTTTTGCGCTTAGTCTTACGCTTGCATGCCTAGGCAACTAGGGTAGTAACACGATTCGCTTCTTGGTGTTCCACCTCAAGTTTCATATGTTGTACAACAAGTAGCAAAATTTTTAATGCTATTATTATGTATGAGAACGAGCTTTACAGGGGCTCCAGGAATTAGGTAGTGTCCTAATGACAACTTGAACCTGCTGCTCATTAGTAAGGATGGTCCCAACATCTTTCAGTTTTTGAATCATGTCCTTGACAACACTAAGTTGTTCATGCATAATATGCTTATGGTCCATCCTATACATCTCAAACTTTAAGGTCATAGCCCTTAATCTTGTAATAGATGTACCTCTAAAGTTAATTTTTAGTTGGCCCACATGGAATTAGCTATGGTGTATTTCTTATAATCACCAATCAGTTTATCATGTACAGCACTTAACATAATAAAGCGCGTACTGCGATCTTTATTTATCCTATGATTATAGGCTTTCATATTATGGTGGCGCTGAGTGATAGTACCCTCAACGGGTTTATCCATAGCAGTGGTCAAATAATCAAGGTAATTTTTCTCATCAAGTAAATATTGAATCTTTCGATGCCACATGTCATAGTTTTGGGTCCAGTTAATTTGTCATCCTTGGCGAGGTCCGCAACAACATGATTAGTAGCCATATCATTACATATAAGGATGTGCATTGTAAACATTAGGTACACATTAAGAATTTGTTCCATAAACCCTGATTAAAATTAGTGGTTCTTTACTACACATTGTGAGTCCAAAAATTTCTTTAGGTTCATAATCAAATCTCTAGGGACATAGTTTTAATCGATTTCGAACAATCATAAGGAGAATTAGGTATCTCCAATCCATAAAATTGCACCATACAAATGGGTGCACATGGGTCCTACATAGGAACCCGATTGGTATTTAAAGTGACATGTCAAAGTAGTGTTACAATGTGAGGTGCTTTCCCTTTATAAGGCTTCCATAAAAAAAAATTAATTATGTTGTCCAAAAGAATTATATCTTTGAGAGTCCTACTACATCAATCTACTGAGTAGGGGCGTCGCACTTTACATCGTGCACGAAGACTACCTCTAATGCACATATATAGAAACATGCCCACTTAAATAAATACCAATTATGATCTCTAACCCAAAATAAAAACAAATATCCATGGGTCAGTGGGTGGAGATCTACCACGCATCCCAACAAGTGGAGCGAGTCACAAGTTATAACCGGCATTGGAGCGTATACTGGAACTGATAAAATACATACATACATGCTAAATAAATTAAAGCAATAAAATCATATGTAACATAAAATCAGTCACATAGCCAAGCATCATAAAATATATCACATAAAGTACCCTCCAAATATGACCTAAGTCATTAAGGGCAAAAATGTAATTTTAGGTAGGGTTACACAAACCCAAACCATAAATTACATTACGATTTTTTCATGAGGATTCAACAAATTAACCCTTAATCACAACCAATAAGAGTGATAAAAATTGGAGGCCATTTACTTTCAAATACCTTTTTATCCAAACCAATCGGATCCAATCCGATCTTATCAAACCCTACCATATCGACCTTAACCGATCTCCAATCCAATCTAAGCAAGGTTATTAAGTAATTGGTATTAGCCTTAACCAATTTAAGCCAATCAAATCAAAACAGGTTGACCACAGTTTGTGATAAATAACAAACCAATTTGTTTTTCGACTTCTTTAGAGCCATGATGAAATTTAAAAAGTAATAGAATTTAAGTGAAAAAACTTCACTTGTTTTACTTTTACCTATATTTTTCTTAATAAACTCAATAAAATAAGATAAAGAGATTAACACAATCTGGTACTGACAGTACAAGAACAAAACCGAGCACTATTAAAAAACTTTCACATTGAATGGCCTTTTTTTTATTAAATAATTGATGCAACTCACATCACTGTGCAAGCCTGACATCATTTGTCATGCCATGCCATGTCATCATACCCTACCCTTCATATGGCACAGGCATGCCGGCACTGGAATGCATTACCATACCCAGTCCTTGTGCTTACCCTAGAATCCTACTTTAGGAGAGTCCAAAACACCACATCCAAATGATATAGATAATCGGAATCAGAATATTTTTGCAGCGGATAATATAAAATCAAGTAAGGTTTATACTCACCCAAGGCATCTATGTGGTACCTAATAATATATGTACAAAAATTCACAATTTACTTATAGTAATCTAAGTATCAAAATATATATCTACACAAAAATAATTCTCCCACCTATCAAACCATCAAAAACTGGTCTCTACATCCATCCACATATATACACAAGTGAATGATCATAGTATCAAATCTCAAGAATACTGTCCACCATAAACACAATCGTCGCACTCGCAATTAGGTCTATGACTGAAATCATCAAAATCCTGAGTACATGCCAACTAATCCATAACCATAGCATCATGCTCAGTACTAGTAGCTTGCAGATGACTGCTCTCCTCATCAATAGATCAAAGAAAAGGGGGTGAGCACTGGTAATGCTCAGTGAGGGGTAAGGTAGACAATCACATGCAACCATATGCAATGTATGCTCAACACTTAAAGATGACGCTCATAAATCCATTTATTTAACTATACAGATTCACTAAGTCTCACTTATGGGCATAGTGCTACGTAACACAGGTGGCATTCCCTACCCTGTACGTTTGGCCCTCAAGAATACAAGCTAGTTGCAGGCAGGAGCTAATCGGTCCCAGTCGAAGCCTCGGTCCCCTAGCCAATCCCTAGATGGTAACCCCGTATAATATCCACCAGGCATACAATTCATTGTATCCTATCTCACATCCATCTCTAGTACAATATGTCGTACCACTCAGTGCATTGCTAATCAGGCAGCCATATAAGTCGGGATTAGTTTGTACCTAATCCCCTACGGACAAGGGGTGTAACACTTAGGGTTATGATCCTAGCCTAGCATACTACATGATGCACAACCAATCAACCAAATCACATGTGCAAACATGGGCATCTGCTCGTGACCCATCTTACTTGTCTTACCTTTCATGTTTCTCATGCCATCCATTCCAATAAAACAGAACTATAACAGAATAAATGAAGATAAATGCATATACACATACACAAACAATTAAATGCATGAGCAACAAATAATAAACACATTGCATTAATTATCCAATTCAGCAGAAATTTATTCTCATAATCTCATTCACAAGTATGAATTAAAGTAAGAGATTCATAATCAGACCTCAATCTAAGATTGCATGCATAATTTCTACCATTAATTTCACTTTGCATGTGAAACATTGAACCTCAGTCATCTTGCATGCATCAATAGGATCTTCTAGCAACAGAATTCATAGTGAAATTTCACTTTTTCTCTAAGGTATTTTACTGTTTCTAACCCTAATCGGCCATGGTGTATGCATCCTTTTGCAAAATTATTTCACATTTTCAAATCAATTCTTTAAATCAGAAAATCAGATTTCATATGATGAGGATTCCTGCTGATTTTTTCCAGAATTCCTTCCATACTACATAATCAGTTCATACCCTTCTCTATTTCTGAATCCTTTTCTTACTATAGGTTCATATAAGTGAGAAGTATATACCTCTTTACTGAACCCTGCAGTAGCCTCCCAAGTAGATGAATCTCTTCTCTGATTTTCCTCTCTTCTCTTCTCTTCTTCTCTTCTTCTTCTCTTCTTCTTCTTCTTCTTCTTCTTCTTCTTCTTCTTCTTCTTCTTTCTTCTTTCTTCTTTCTTCTTTCTTCTTTCTTCTTTCTTCTTTCTTCTTTCTTCTTTCTTCTTTCTTCTTTCTTCCTCTTGCTGTCCAAGTAATTTGTGTGAAGAAAAGTGAGGTATGGTGGTTGGTGGTGGCTCTTATAGAGCCCCACATTAGTGGCCAACTAGCTTATAATATATGATATAGTAATTACATATATAAAACTAATTATGTTCCCATAACTAAATAAATTTTATAATTTTATTAATTAACTCATTTAATCATATCAAACCCATGGAAATAGGTCCACATGTCAAATTTCCAAGAGTGGGTCCCATTTCAGCCAATTCTGGCCATTCTGTTCACATCCTGCTTGTCATGTCCAGAGCTCTCTAGCCGGTTGAGTTATACTTGCTCTCTTTTGAGTCTGTTGTATTCACTATCATATCCAATCCATATTAAGGGTTAGTAATCACCTATTGGCCCACTTTTCTTGCTGACTCTTCCAACACTGTTGGCAAGAGGCACAGGTACATGTTGGGTCATCCTTCCCTTCCTAGCATTTTACTGTTGCCAGCCAAGCTAGTGTTGGCCTCTCCAACCTTCTACTCTTGCCTGTTCACAGTCAATGTAACGAGGTGAGATTTAGGGTGTTACATCATTATGCAAACTGTAACTCTCTAAGGGCAAAACGGGTTCAAATTGATGTGAATCTATCCAATCTGATCCAATTCAATCAAATTCAATCCCTTTTATAATATCCTTTTTTAGCCGATGTGATCCGCAGTGTCCTTGGGCATGCACAGCTTGTAGCGTGCACAATAAGGGAACCAATGATCATGGCAGGTTTGGGAGGTGCATACTTCTATAAAGTGTAGTCGCTGCCCAACAAAGTGAGGCATAATAAATGCACAAAAAGTGTAACACAACCATTAACACGACTCTGATACCAATGTAAGATGAAAGAAAATAGTGGATCAATAATTACCTCGATGTAGCTTTCTCACAGTGAAATGGATCGGGTTGCACCACATGTCGATCCAAGCAAACAACGGCAAATAAAGGATTGCGGTGATCTCACTAGGTATGTTCCATCCTCAAAATCCAAAGATTGCAGAGGAAATCCTTGGAGACACACTCGCAATTGGGAGAGTCAGGAGAGAATAGAGAGAGAGAGAGAGAGAGAGAGAGAGAGAGCTCTTGAGATTAAGTAAAAACCTTTTTTTTCTTTGGGGCTTTTCGGCTCAGGCCCGATCGCCAGGATTTATTTCGTGGAGTTTTTAGAGGGTGTTCCTACCTTCATTTTAACTAAAGAAATCCTAATTCCATTGGGCCATTTGGGAGATCATCGATTGAGAGATGAAAAACCTAGGTGGTCATTTGGTCACAAGTGTTGCCAAAGCTCATTGGACTTGGTTTGAGCATGGTAATTACATCGGGGAGGTGAAATGGTCACACCCTGAGCTCTGAGGGGTGCCGGGTTCATAGTTCACCTCTTGTCCAATGTAGCTAGGTCAAAATGAAGAGCAAGAGAGTGGTAGGAGATGTAGAGCCTACCTTCGGCAAGATTCTAGCAAAGGTTCATGTAACTGGGAGCAAAGGTGAGCTTCCCTCCTCTCGTCCTTCCTCTTCTTCCTCCCTTTTCGTCCTTTCTCTCCTCTTCATTCCCTTTCCCATGATTTGTAGAAGTGAGAAAATGAGAAATGAATCTCATTTCTCAATTATATAGTAAGTCTCACACTAAGATTTATTTGGTTGGCCCTTAGTCAGTCTAAATGGATTATTTCACGATTCGGGACATGTGGGCCTATCTTCTTGGACTCATATGAAGTAAAAGTCACAGAGAAAGTATGGGAGAGTATACCGGATCCTTCAGGATTGTTCACGGTGTGGGTGGTGGGACCCACGAGCATTAGAGCCCATTAGACAAATCTGTTGCTTTCAAGAATCTATGGAAGGTTGAGCCTTGATCTTGCACAAGCACAGAAGGCAGAGGCTCGGAGGTAGCTCTGGGATTAGTCCTCCGATGCCCAAGCCAGAAACCAGTGCAATAGTATATTTAGCAGAGTAATGGCGTGAATGTGTTTACTTACCTAGTTCTGTATTTTGGGTTTCCTCTTATAGGATTATCCCTTGTAGAATCCTATTAGGATACATCCTTCTTCCTCTAAAGGGATTGAGATGGTTTTTTGGAGGACTCCTCCTTGCACGCTCCATGATTCCTCAAGGGATATTCCCTTAGGTGAATGGAGTCATATTATGACTCTATTACTGAGGAGAAGTTTAAGTTTCTCTGCCACCTGGCTATTCAAAGCTGTGGTGTAGATACGTGGTGAGACACCACGTGTCCATGTTCGATTAGGCAGTTTAGTTTGTGCAATCAGAAGCCTCCTTACTATCACTAAGAAGCCCTTCCAGTGGGAGTAACAACATCCCCCCTTTTTTCTCATGCCCTTCAGTCCTTTCCATTTAGCGTCGACCTTCGTCTTGACTGAGGGAGGTCCCTTCGATTAGGTTCGCTATGCCATGGCCCGAGCTCCCAACCAAGGGAGAGACCTTTGGTCAGGTATGCTCAGCCTTAGCCTGAGTCCCCAACCAAGGGAGGACCTTCGGTTAGGTCTGCTCGGCCTTAGCCTGAGCCCCCAACCGAGGGAGGGACCTTCAGTCAGGTATGCTCGGCCCTAATTGAGGCCCCAATCGAGGGAGGGACCTTTGGTTAGGTATGCTTGGCCTTAGCATGTGCCCCAACCGAGGGAGGGACCTTTGATCAGGTCTGCTCGACCTTGGTCTGAGCCCCCAACCGAGGCAGGGACCATCGATCAGGTCTGCTTGGCCTTGGCCTAAGACCCCAACCGAGGTAGGGACATTTGGTTAGGTCTGCTCGGCCTTGGCCTGCACCCCCAACCAAGGGAGTGACCTTCAGTTAGGTTAGCTTAACCTTAGCTTGAGCCCCCAACCCAGGGTAAGGAGTCGAGGATGAGTGCCTCGCTCGAGTGGGCCTCAAGAATCCTATTTGATGATGTGTCCTATCATTAATGAGCTAGGGGTGTCGGACCGTCTCACCTTTGTCTACAAATAATGCCTCTTCTCATTTTGGCACCTTCTCCTTATTTCTCAAACCCTTCATCCTTCAGTTATTCCTTTCTTTTCTTCCATATTCGGTTCTACCAAGTGCTTTCAGAAGTAAGTCTTTATGTCCAGCTCTTTAGGTAGTGGTCCCTCGTCTTCTGAGAGGACTGTGTCTAGGCGTCGTAGTCTAGGACATATCCGAGGGATGTCCTCCGATTCATCCTCTGAGCCCATTATGTCTCATTCCTCCTCCTCCTCCACTGCAACACTTTGGGAATGCATTAGTGGTCTGAGTGGTGAAAATATCAAGGAGGGGGTTCTTGAATCCCAAGCTCAGACGAATGAGCCCCTGGTAGTTGAGGCTAGAGATATTGTATCGATGATGATCGAAGCCAAGCTTGAGGAGCTCCAGGCTTCTTATAACATCCCAGATGAGTTTGTCCTTTGGATACTGAAGCCCATAGATAGAGCTAGCTATAGAAACCCTAAGGAGCTATGCTTCTACCGAGACGCCTTCAAGGCCGAGCTTCGGCTTCCCCTCCATCCCATCTTCAGCCAGGTGTCTCAACATTATGGTATCTATCCCGCCCAATTGACCCCATACAGATGGCGACAGATCCTCAGCTTCATCATTTTTTTCTCTCAGATTCGGAGACCCCTCTCCCTTCCTCTCTTCCTAACTGTCTATCCCTCAGTTCCAGCGAGGGGGATTTGGGCTAGTATTACTTCAGCCCTCAGAAGGACCTTAGACTACTGAACCGATACACCACATCGATCCATGGTTGGAAGTTCAAGTATTTCTTCATGAGGGTGCCAGAGGGATTTTCCCTCGACAATGTCTGGGACATTCCTGACTTAAAGGATGTGAACTCTGCACCTACCCTCATTAGGATAGATGCAGAATCATTGTCGATGGTCAAGGATAAGCTTCAATGTCTGTCTGTCGAGTCTAGTAGCCTTCAGTCGGATGTCGTCCTATTCTAATTTAGGCTTAGCCTAGGTGAGTCCTAGGTCCGTCTGAATTCGTTCTTGCCTCAGATTATCCTTTCCTCATACTAATATTTATTTTCTATATTATAGTGCAACTCTCTAGGTTAGAGGTTAAGGCAGCTACGGCTGCAAGGCAAGCCCAGACGAGGGAGGCTCGAGTGAGGGAGTTGTAATAGAAGTAGAAGTAGAAGGACAAGAGGAAGGCTGAGGAACCCTTGTATCTCCTTCTCTGTTCGAGTTGTGGGAATCTTTTGAATCACCTTAATTTTTATGGGGTCGACCTCAATCCCTCTCTCACTTACCAGGAAGGCCAATAGCTTTTTGACTGTTGTGCCAAATACACATTTCTGAGGATTCAACCTCAACTGATACTTCTTTATCCTCTTAAAGAACTTCCTTAGAGAAGAGATATGCCCCTACCGATCCATCGACTTTACTATCATGTCATCCACGTAGACTTCCACTTCCTTGTGCATCATATCATTGAGAATAGTTGTGGTCGCTCTTTGGTAGGTTCCCCAGCATTCTTCAGGCCAAATGGCATCACCTTGTAACAATAAGCTTCCAATAGAGCGGTGAATACTCTCCCTTCTCTGTCTTCGGGGTGTATGCTTATCTGGTTGTACCTTGAGAAACCATTCATGAATGATCACAAGGCATGTCCAGTCGTGTTGTCAATAAGCACATCAACGAGAAATCATCTTTCAGACTGACTTTGTTGAGATCTCGAAAGTCTATGCATATCTGCACCTTTCCCTCTTTTTTGGGGACTGTGATAACATTTTCCAACCATTGAGAATATTCCACCACCTGCAAGAAGCTAGCATTCCAATGCTTCAATACTTTCTTCCTTGATTTTCTTGCTCCACTCTTGACCCCTTCTTCTGGGCTTCTGCTTGATGGGCCTTGCATTGGGGTAGATTGGCAAGCGATGTTGCATAATGTTTGGATCAATCTCAGGCATATCCTCGTAAGATCAAGCAAAGACTTCTGAGAATTCTCTGAGGAGACTTGTTACCTATGCCATTTCTTCAGTATCTAAGGTAGCACCAAGTTTTTCCTCTCGAGGGCATTAGTCTATTTCCAAACTAATGAGCCGAGTATCCTCACGGATGGGTTGGCCTTTCTAGGCAAATTATACTTCGAATCAGGATTTTCATTGATGTTCAAATGAGGAGTGACAGACTCGACATACATGAATTTTGACTCATTAATAGGAAATAAAGGGACATAATCAATAACATCAGATGACTCAACAACAGACTCAAAGACGGACTCGGTGCCTTCTACTATCCAATTCAGTAGCAGTCTATTGGGTCTGTGAATCAACAAATGTGGTAATGGACCCTTTTCTTCTTCCATGGCAACCACTACTATGTCAAATCCTTGAAACTTCTTGGTCATGAAGACAAATTGGCTAACCTTAAGGTCCCAGAAACCAAACTTCATGAGGGATGAATCTGAGGCTGCTCAGGTCATTGGCAATGAAATCAAGCTTCTCTAGGCGGCCATTTGAAACTACTATAGCTCCTCAGTCGCATCTTAGTCCATTGTCTCGAACTTTCCCATTACAATTGGTTCTTGTGCACACAAACCATCAATATCTTTTTTCTCTCCTTTCCTGGGTTTAAGTACTTTGCCCACAAAATGGTCTGGGCTTCAGCTCGTGCAACTCTTTCTCTTACATTTCTTGAAAGAGTGAGCAAATATGCCTTTTTATATCCTCAATTAAGTAAACGCAAAACCAGGTTCACCTTCTTCTCCCATTCTCTTTTCAAAAAGAATCCAAGGATTGGTCGCCTTCTTAGGATGAATCAAAGTGGTAAAATCAAAGGGGAGTCCTTATCTCTGATTATTAGGATTCTTGATTCATCAATGACCTGATTTTCACAATCTTTCTTCATGAGCCAAAGCTATTCCAACACATAATGTACCCAATCAAACTCTTTCTGGTAGAAGATCTCAAACCCTGGTTGCATTTGGGCCACAGTTTCGTTGAACGAAGCCTCTGCATTCCCACAAAACTGAAAATCCTCTCCTTTCACAAAATATCCATTAAGAGTAGGATAATAGGCTGCAACTAGTTTCTGTGTCAGCTCCAGTGCCTCGTCCTATTGCTTCTACTCAGATCCCTCTTCCTTTTTGACATATTAGGGAGCATACCCCAATCCTCCTTTTCCTTTGTTTCGACTAGTATAGGGAACTTCGTCACACCCTGATGATATCTATCGAGTCCCATCATGTTCTTCATTATATGACCAACTTGGGAACTCCAAATTGTTTCATAGTCTGCTAGGATGTATACTTTAGCTGCTTCTTTGGCAAGAAAAGCACACATGTTTTCTATCTCAAACCCACTGAGGCAGACCTCCTTTTCTTGTTCTCCTTCTTTTTCAATGTCGGCTAGAGTATTGACTAACTCAGGGTCTTCCGAAACAGTTATCACTTTTCCTTTTATGTATGAACTTTACTTTTTGGTGTAGACTAGAAGATAGTGCCATTTCCTGATGCATCCATGGTCTTCCCAAAAGCATGTTAAAGGAGGATGGGATATCTATCACCTAAAAATCAATGTCAACCTTTGTTAGGCTAATCATCACAATTGTCGTAAGAACTCCTAAGATCTCCCTCCTGGTGTTGTCATAGGCCCATACCATTTGGTTTGATGGCCTCACCTTCTCTATATTCTGACAGATGCTTGGAGCTAACCTCAATGGTAATACATTCAAGGTAGATCCATTGTTAATCATGACCTATGGCACAAACATATCATGGCACTCAACTGTTATATGCAAGGCCCTATTGTGCCTGGCCCTTTGGCTAGGTAACTCAGAATCAAAGAACATCAAAGACTGTACTGCATATGTTTCCCCTACTATTTGTGAGAGATGTGACGGGTTAATTTCAATAGTCACTTGTACATTTGCAAGAGACTTAAGCAGGACTTCTTGTGTGAGGGGAAACCATTAACAAACTCTAGACAAAAATATTGGCATGCACCTTGAGCTATGTTAGAATGGAATTTTCTGGTTCTGCACTCAAACACTCTACTCCACCAAAGATTTGTCTTTGAATTCCTTTCCTCTTCTTGTCTCCATCACACTCATGGGCTTTTTGATGACAATCTCCTTGGGGTATCCATCACCTTCATCGTCACTATCTGTGATGATGATAAGTCTGACCATGGGGATGTCATCTTTGGTATATTCTTCAGATTCCCCCTCCCGACTTAGACTGGGAGGTGGAGGACCTCTGCAAATGTCAAGAGCTCTGGCTCTTACTATCTTCACTACGTTAAAAAGACAATGGTGTCCTTTATCTAATGTGTCCCCCTCTTCTGCACTTTGAGAAGCTCCACTTGCTTGGAATAGTAATGTTCACTGATGGCAATGCCATCCAACATTTCTTAAGTTCCATCTAATAGCTTGTCATCATACTCAAATGTACAATCACATCCATCATTCGTTCCTAAAATGCTACTATATAATTGGCATTTTCTTCCTCTTCAAGTTCTTCCTGGTTGGGATCTTAATCTGATGCTGACCAATCTTCCTCTATCCAAATGGGGAGTGCTGAATGGATGGCATTTGTTGGATTATGTTTAGAATATCCCCACTTATAGCTCATACTGGGTAATCTGATGGATCTTCATATAAGAAATACCCTGATACATCCTCTTTGTCAGAGCTCCAAAACTCATCATTGTTATTGATGTACTCTTCCTCAAGGTCTTTATATTCATCCTCTTCCTCTTCATTTTCATTGGTTTCTTCATTATCATTGATTCCTTCCTCATCCAAACATTCACAATACTCTGCACGTACTAAACGGAACACTTCCATAGGGTAAAGTATGGATCATATTCTCGGAGCTCATTGACTACATTTTCGGACTCATCCATAGTATCTCTTGTTATATGGATTAAACAAGCCTATTCTTTGATCTGTTCTCCAACTACTAATGTCGTCACTGCCTTGATTAATTCATCTGTTATTTTTTTAATCACCAACAAAGGGTTCTTCTCATGCTTGACAGGACGTATCAATAAAGTGGGATTCATCCCTTGTTCTTCTTTCTCCCAAACATTCACTGACCCCGCTGATGAGGTAAAATTTAGAGACCTTGACAATATGAGAATGTCATTCCAACTATAGCCATCTAACCATCCATTATTGGGCTCATAAAAGAGGGGATCATACACTGTTCCTGGGCCATGCGATGATCGAGAGTTGGGGTCGTTTGGTGGAGTCGATGGGTAGGAGGTGGGATGATCTAAAGGAGTTGTTATGTGGGAGGTTGGATATTCTAAATATGATAATGGATGATATGAGGATGATGAAGGAAATTATCTTGGGTGATATGATGGGGATTCAGGTAGTGGTGGCAAAGGTGGGTGATGTCACGTGTAGGCATAGTGAGCAGATATAAAGAGGTATGGAATGTTGGGACTTCAGATGATGGTGTGGATAGTGGAGGACTAGGTGGTGGTGATTGGCTCATGACTCATGATGCTCCTTTATTGGTGGCTTTTAAGATTCTTTCAGTTTCTTCCCTCATTATTCACGCTATGTTTCCCATAATCTTCTTGTACACATGGGAATTCATGAGACCTTTCCTGCCCCTTGGCGGGATGAGTTGAGTTGGATCTTTTTGAGATTCCTCATCTACTAATGCATTGAGTGCCCTGATATCTGGGAGAGGATTGGTTGTGACATTAGGAGCCTGTTGGTTTTCACCTCTATTTTTCCTTTATCCACCAAATCCTAAATGGCTAGTTGTAAATCAATACACAACTCTGTAGTATGGCCCTTTTGATTATGGTAGGCACATTATTCATGTTCCCTATACCAAGATGGTAAGGGATAACTAATTGATTTGGGGTCAACTGTGCTGAGGAGGGCTTGCTTCTTTAATTTATCATAAACTGTGGCCAATGGCATTCCCAAATTTGTGAGCTGCCTCTTCAGTCGAGGAACTCATTGAGTTGGGGGATCCGCTTGTGTCACAAATGGCTGAGGATGAGATGCAGTTGCTGATGCTATTGTCTGTTGGACTACGTTTACTGTACCTGCTTCTGGACCCTTGCCTCACCTAAATCTTGTTCTCTTTCCTGAGTCCTGAGAAACTACTTGGTACTAAGCATCCCTTAAGAAATTATTTTCAACGCTATTAGCGCGATAAAAGTTTGCAAGTGTTTGTAGTAGAGGACCTTATAGTATGGCTTGGAGATATTTTCAATCAACATCTCCACATGTTCCTCTTCAGAAGGGCAATCCACCATTTTGGCAGCCTTGTCCCAAAACCTCATCGAAAATGTCGTAAACCCTTCCTCCGGCTACTGTCTCAGGGTCTCCAATTCACGTGGCTTGACATCAATTTCTATATAATAGAAAAACTATTGATTAAATTTCGCACAACTATCCCCCAATTCTGATTCTGTGTGGGTTCTAATTGTATTAGCCACCTCAAAGCTGACCTTGATAATGTCAATATAAATGCTTGCCTCATCTATTCATCTGTGAGTTCCCATGACTTGTGATACTCACAAAGATCTTTAGGGCAGCCTTGGGTTCTCCTGACCGATCAAACCTATCAGTCTACTACTTAAATTTCTCAAGGACTCGTGCTCCAAAGAAGAAACTCATCTCACTGGGACTCGTGGTCTGCCCTTCTTGGTTCTTGCTGCTCTGGATCATACTTTCTAGCTTTTCCAGACGTTCTCTCATTTTCCTTTCTCTCTTCATGTCCGACAATTCGTTTTGGACATGAGTGGAAAAATCTTCCTTGTCCTCATCAATCACGAACCTAGGAATCCCCTTGGTGTAGCTACCCTGGGTTGTTCTAGTTCTCCTGAGAGAGGGATAGAATTTACCCTAGCTGGGTTTCAAATCACATTCTCATTTTGAGTGGGAATGGAGTCAGCCCTAGATGACTTTCTAATTTCTTGTAAGATATGTGCCAAATTTCTCTTAAACTCAGCCATTTTGGCTTGCATTACTTCCAAGGGTGAGCCCATGCTAGTTCTGGTGTATCACACTGATCAATCCCTAACAAATGGTTCCATTCTCACTGAGTCTTGACTGTCTGATGAAAAGTTATCTAAAAGGGGTGATATTGGACTTTGGCAAGTCAACCAGTTACCTTAACGAGTCCACATTGATGGCGAAAAATCTTTTGGAAGTGGAATTGTGCCTGATCTACTGAGAAGGTTTGATTTCAGATTTTTTTTTGGTTTTTATCTTTTTTTATTATTATTTTTATTTATTTATTTCTTTTGTAATCAAATGTTTCACACAAAGTTAATTAGAGAGATGATAAAGATTTAACAATAACCTAAGTCCTCAGTTAAACCCATATTCACAATGCTTGCAAACAAACACAGTGATCCAGTAAAAAGTATTCTTATGGGATATTCTATGTTATTGGGTTTTTCTCTTTATGATTTACCCCACTTCAATGATTCTTTTCCCTAGATGTCGATGGAATCCACCTCCTGATAATTCAGCATCTTGTACAATTTGATGGGAATCACCCCAGAATTATACATACTGAACCATTGAGATGTCATTCCCACTTTTGAGAAAGAATCTTTAACTGACAACCCACTTCAGAGAGCATATTCCCGATGACTCGAATATATCATAAGAACACTCGAGCTTAAATCTCAAACACATCTAATCAATTAGCTCATGGCGTTCGTAGGGATTTTTCATCTATTTCTTACATGATGCAAGGATGCAGTTGATGCAATAGGACCGAATCGGCTATCCTTGAAAGGATCAATTTACTTATGACTACACACCAGGTTAGACAATTATCCATAGGGGTGAATGGAAGTGTGTCGTGGGTGGGTGGAAAATTGCAATGCAAAAGTATCATCGTATGATCTCAGAATGCCATAAGGTGTGTGGACCTCCCCGAGGGTGCTGGAACAATAATGGCCATCCTCGCGGAACGACTATGGTTTAGGCATTCTTGTACAAGAAGCAGCCATCATGTGATCTCTGAATACTTAGTATGCCATGTATAGACCTCCCCAAGGGTACTAGCACGACAAGGAGTATCTTTGCCACATGATTTCAATTCGAGCACAATGCATGATGGGGTTAGTGCATACAATTACAAACATGGGTTAGCCAAACATGTTTTTATACAAATACATTAAAAGAGAATATTCTTGTATTTAACGATAGCATCTAATATTGGAAGTTTGACAAAACATCCCCAGTAGAGTTGCCATTGTAAGGGTGATGGGCATCAGGGGGTTTTCGATGCGTGCTCGTTGGCCCTGTACCACTATATCACCGCTCGAGATGATACTTGGGGGCCTATTTCACGAATAACTCATTCCCTTTTTCTTGGTACTTTTTTCAATAATAAACTAATGGCTAATACGGGGATTGGGAATTATAAAAATTTGGAGTACCACCTAGGGTTAGGGTCTAGGAACCAGGATGTGGTGGGCCTAATCCATAGGAATGGACCTGAGTTGACTCGATCTAGTCCAAAGATTTAGGGTTAGAATCACATTGTGAAGTTGTGAAGGTGTTAGGCACACACTTCACTTGTTTGCACTAGTATTCCTATCAAAGGTATAAATTTGAATATTACCCATTATATCCTAACCCACATGTATGAACAAACATTTAATATACAACATTATACAAGAATTATATCAAATGAAATATCTACATTATGCCTACTTTGTTAAGAAATTATACATGATCTTAACCCCTGTTTCGGGTCAAGAGGGGGGGCCCCGAGTGATGCGTGTGTGATTCTGATGAACACTCCCAACTCAGGTAGAATAATCTCGGCTGCCCACTCCTTTTATTTGGAGAATCTAGGCCTTTGATGATATTTCAAAGCTCTGGCACATCTCTCAAGGACCTCCAAAAAATTCTACAGAACTTCTATGTGCATAAGCCTGGCCCACTCGGATAGAACTTCGGCCTTGGGTTGAATGTCGGGTAAGGCATTAGGTTGAGCTAAAAAAAGGCAAGGGTTGGTGATTAGGTTAAAGAAGATATAAAAAATGGCAAGAGGTCTCTGTTACTTTGGGAAGGGGATATTCCTTTCACACTAGGCTCTCTTAGACCAAAATGGAGGAATCTCTCCAAATTCATTTTACACTAAAAATGGTAAAAAAAAAAAAAAGGGGACACTATTTATAGGCGTCCGGACCAAATTTGGTGGACCTGCCAAAAGTACTAAATTCTCTGGCAAGTCAACATTTCACGGGCCCGGTCAATTTTTAATTTAATTTTCAAGAGGAATGTGGTAGGTCTACCCAAAATTGTTAGGTCTGTAACCAAAAAATCATTTTTCTAGGCCCTGGCCAATTCTTGACCAATTTTTTGAAGAGAAAAATGGTGGGCCTGCCAAAAATCTTGTGGGTTCAGGATTATTAGCCAATCAATCCCCATTCTGACTTCCAGGAGAGTTTTTGGGAGATCTAGTAGTCCGATTTTTGCGTGTGATGTATCATTGAAATTGTCTTTCTGAGAAATATCTAATGGTGTGGGTTTCAAACTCCTTTCTCTCTCTTAAAAATTTGAAATCAATAAGAAAGGGTCTTCTGCCTTGTTGCAAGCTGGGATTTTTTCAGTAATCCTTATTCATGTCATTCCCGCATCATCAGAGAGTACTTAAAATTGATTCGTCAATTGGTAACACGTTAATATCATAATACAACTTCTAGAATTAACAGGTTTTAAGGCTACCAAATTACCAATTAGGTATCTTGGGGCCCGTTTGATAATGTTTCTGCTGTTTCTGTTTCAAGAAACCACAGAAACAGAAATTTCCGTTTCTGGGAACAGAAACAGAATTTTGGGTGTTTGATAAACCTTGTTTCCGTTTGATAAGCCTTCTTTTCACATATCTGGCCATTTTCATCTTCGCTTTCTTGCTCTTAAACCTAAATAGAACCCTCTTCCCCAATCGACTACACTCACTCTTGCTCTGGCTCTCCCAACCATGGAAGTTTTCAGCTTGCTCAAGTACTGGAAGGGTGGTGGAGTTACCGAAAATAATGAACGCACCATACCTGGCACCACTACCATATCCACCACTCTTCAGTCGCAACCAACGGTGGAAACAGAGGAAGATAGTGATGATGGTTCCTTCTTCGACATAGAGTTTACGGTGCCCGAAGACGACGATGGTGAATCCAGAGACGAACACGATAACAGCAGCGAAGTCGACGAGGAAGATGATAGTGCCTCATCGGAATCTATGGGAATTGATGGAGAGGAGTTCAACTTCAGGGTGTCTTCTGGGTCGAGTGATAGGAGAATGGACCTGGACGTGGACCCTTTGCTCTCACCTTCTGACAATCTGTTCTTTAAAGGAAGGCTTGTGCCGCTCGAGCCTTCGTCACTTGAATTCAACCATTCTGAGACGAACTCGAAGCCTCAGTTCCCTGTCTCTTTGTTGAAATCTACAACCAAGATCAAAGTCCTCATATTGGGGTTTAAGAAACCCAAATCGACGACGGCTGAGAAGATGGAGAGGAACTTTGTAGACGGAGCTAGTCGGAGACGGTGGTGATGGTAGTGATGCCAAACTCCATCTTCAAAATCGATTTTTTGTGCCCCATTTTTGTTTCGAGAAACGAGCGAAACAAGTAAAACTTGTTTCGTCATTCATGTTTCTTGAGGTATAAATTGTTACAAATTTCAATTTATGTTTTAAGAAACAAGTGGAATAGAACACTTTTACCAAATGGTATTTATGCCGTTTCTTTGTTTCTGAGAACAAGAAAACACAGAAACACGTTTTTGCTTACGTTATCAAATGGGCCCCTGGTGTTCCTCTTATTTCAGAAAAATTAAACATAGTGGACTACTCTCCAATATTGGGCCTGGTTCATAGGAAGCTTGAAGGATGGAAATCCAGATTCCTATCCTATACGGGAGGCTCCAACTTATACCTTCTGTTCTTCAAGGCTGCTATATCTATTAATCAGGCATCTTCAGGCTCTCGGGTCATGTCATTTCTAAGTTGGAATCTATTTTTTCCAATTTCCTTTGGTCTGGCCCTTCTCTTGAGAGGAAAATTCACTATATCTCCTGGGATGCCATCTGCAAACCAAAACATGAAGCTGGCCTTGGCCTCAAGCACATTAAAGAGATGAATGTTGTAGGAATTATGAAGCAAATTTGGTGGATTACCTCTCACATAAATAGTATTTGGGTCAATTGGATCTATACTAGATAACTAAAAGATGATTCTATTTGGACTATAAGACCTTCCTTAAATTCTTCTTGGGTTTGGAGGAAAATTATTAAGTACAAAGAAATTATGGAGCCTGTGATACCCTCCTTCTAAATCTGGTCTAATTTCCCAGTTGGTCCGATTTGGTCTTACAGGACCTGAACTTGAGCGAGCCATGGCGGGTACTTTATGGAGCATGGTGGCAAGGGTGACTCTGAACTCGAGTTGGCTAAATGAGTTGGAGTTAGTGCCTAGTAAAGTTCGCATACCTAAATCGTGCACATGCATGTATCATAAGGCCATGTATACATAATAAAGGTACATAGCCATATTTTATGTCAAGTACATGTATTAAACTATTATTGGGAATGAAATACATGTCAGGATCAAGCCCCATCAAAAATCCCAATATTTAGGCTAAGTTTTGGCCCATTGGTGGGTGATCATAGGTGGGTCAGACCCACCAATGTGACTTACCACTTTGGTCCTTAGATATTTTACCCCACTATAAATAGCATTTATTACCTCTCTTTCACCTCATTTATTGTTTACATGGTAGTTAAGAAAAGTAAAGAAGAGAGAGAAAAAGAAAGAAAGAGAAGAGAGGAAGGAAGAGGAAACAGGGAAGGAGATGATCATTGTGCGTCGTCGGGGTCAGATCTCTTGAATCCGACATCGGATTAACAATCCTCATCTTGAGATCTACGATTTGAGGTGAGTAAAGTCCATATTCCTTAAACCCCTATGAAACCCTAAGTGAAACCATTCGATTAGGGTAGAAATCCTTTGGATCTTGCTATTATCTCTTGAAAATATGAATCTAAGGTTTAATAAAGGTTCTATATGTCGTTTATGAAGGGTTTAGAGGAAGACTTGTAAGATTTGTGAAGCACTTGTTGATCTCTTGAGATAAAGAGAAGATTTGGGGTTTTGAGGTGTTTTTGAGCAAAGAGGTAAGATCCATGTTTGAGACTTTGGATCCAACTTAGATCTATGTTGTAATCATGATTTAGAGCTTTTGATTTGTGAAAATATGATCGAATCGACCCATGTTGGTTTCTCCAAGGCGAGGTGAAGAATGGGAGAGAGCAACAAAATCTCGATTGCAAGTGGTGGGTGCTTGGAAATGGATGGGACCCACCAATCCAATGCCCGCCTATCCTGGGTGGGCTACTGGCTCGACTGAAGAGCAAGACTGGTGGGTGACCTGGCCCACCGCTTTAGGCCCATCAGTCTAAACAGAGCAGCTGGTTCAATAGGAGAGTTAGGACTGGTGGGTGCCTTACTTGCCGGTCTTAGCCTGTCGGTCCAAGCAATGACCCTGGATTGATAGGTGAGCAAGGACTAGTGGGTGCTTTGCCTATCGGTCGACCTACCAATCTAACTTCTAAGATTCCGATTGGGCCCAAATTTGTTGGGTAACCTTCTCTAGTGATTTTAAATATGTTAAGATCACTATAGCTCATTGGTTATGACCCTAAAGTGGTGATATACTAAATCTAACTCTTTTCATAATAGGTTGTATTAGAGACTCACGTCATTGTACGTCGGATCTTCCTTGTACCAGAGGTGATCTTTGTACACGGTTAGGTAAGTGGGAAGAGGACATTACCTCATGTCATTCTGGTTGTAGACAAACCATGTCATCATATTATTATTGTGTAGACTAGTCATCCATGTGTGCCATTTGCATGCATTGATGTGTGCATTATGAAATTCACTTATGACTTGCTATGCTGATATCTTGAATTGTTAAATACCTAGACTAATTTTGTGATATGAGATGGATGATTTTAAATTATTGAACATGATGCTTGTAAGACTAGATGTCGTAGTCGGCTTCGACACGAATGCATTGGTGGCTCATGGTATAGGACTCGGTGGCACTATGCAGTCGTACTATCGCACGAAGGAGTATACAGTTAGGAATGACATATCCCTGTATTATGACCCTTCCTGGGAGGGGTTTAGGTGTTGGGTATATCATTGGGGGTAACTTTAGTGATATAGCAAGAGGGCCAATCATACTGTTTTTAAATTAATACAGGGCAAGGCCCATTTTACTTTCTAGTACCCACAGCTGGCCTTCTCCAACAACCCTATGGGTGTATCACAGGATGAGATTTATGACTCAGACCCAGAGCGTACGCGCACTGTTGTTGTGAGTAGCACATGACCTATGACTTAGAATTGTTGTCTAGGTGGACTAAAATAATAAAATGAATTGCACACATTTAGGTTCATTTATAATGCACATACTTGTGTGGTCTTTCTTTTCACTTACTAGGCTAGTGAGCTCATCCCACATGCACATCATTTTTAGTTAATCTTACAGGTTATCCAGTCGAAGAGCTAGAGCCAGGATCCACCATGGAGTTTCTAGTCAAGGACTGGTGGGTCCCTAAAGATCTTAGGCTTGGGGCCGAGTGCCCATGCTAGAGTTGTGTTGCGGGACAACAACACTGATACCAATACCAGATTCTTTTTTATTATTTTGAAATACTATCCCTTTTGTACTCTAGATGTTTAAATTGTATTTATTGTGTATATATCACGCCTACGAGCCCATATGTAAGGGTATTATGTAATACAATTTGGATATTAAGAATATTAGGGTATTTACAGGTAAATACATAGAAGAATTCCACTGATATACAGAATCCTCTTAGTTTAGAGTGTGGGTATGCTATGTTGTGGTTACTGTATCAGATGATCCTGGCAGGTTTTGGGTTAACAGGTGTTAACTCGGACACCAGTCCGATTCTGTATGGAACAGGGTGTGACAAACGGTGGTATCAGAGCGTGATTCTCAACCCACACACAACATACAAGTTAGATCCCATAGAGTCATATAATAGGACCTCGATGTTAGATAAAACATAAAAGCCATAAGGGACTAAAATTTGTAATAAGGTTAAAAGTTTAGATACTTGCATTTCGTCTCATGTACTGCTGAAATTTTTAATAAATTTAAATTAATTGGGTGATTCATAAAGTAATAAAAATTTTGACAGTATAATGACACTATATTGAATTTTCAAAAATTTTACACAAACACTTGATAAACACCATACATAAAGATAATTACAAAAGTGGGGTGACTTACACTGTCACCACCAAACCATGCTAGAGTAAGTCAAAATAAATAAAATTATTCCAAAAGTTATAACATCCACAAAATACAATCCAAGTCCCCAACCATAGAAAAGTATCAAGGATACATAACCGTAGAGATATCGAAATAAACACCATCACCAAATAAAAAGAGGAATAAAATATAGGAAGGAAGGAAGGTAGAGAAAGAAGCTACCACTCTATCAATCGTCGTCATCATCATCCATAATGATTGTCTCCCCACATGTAGGCTGGGAGGCACACTTGAAGTGACGATCATAAATGTCAAACCTATCATTCATTAAGGAGACTTCTTTCTTCACATAGAGGAAGTCGGTAGCAACTCCGTTAGAAACCCTATCCAAATCTTTGATAAATACTTAAAATTGGACTCTGATCTCCCCAGTCGGTGCTGTACTACCAGACCTTGGGCGACCCTCTCCTTTGCAAGCTTGGACATCCTATCTTGCACACTTGGACATCCTATCTTGCCCCTCCTTCAGGGCACCAATCTTGTCCATCAATTTCTGAAAATCAAAAGCCCCACCTGAAGGTGGTGGAGCTATAAAATGTGGATCAGCATCCCTAATCTCTAGAGTCTCCTCCTCTAGAATACCCTCCTTGTTGATCTCCTCCTTATCTAGATGAGGGAAATAATTATCCTCCTCCTCACTCATGTACTTAGCCTCCATGTCCTCTGGCCCTTGCTTTTCTACCTCCTA
Source organism: Macadamia integrifolia (assembly GCF_013358625.1). Taxonomy (NCBI): domain Eukaryota; kingdom Viridiplantae; phylum Streptophyta; class Magnoliopsida; order Proteales; family Proteaceae; genus Macadamia; species Macadamia integrifolia. The sequence continues at coordinate 21,133 of NW_024868413.1, read as the reverse complement.
CAGTGCCGCCATTGGCACTGGCAATCCCATCCTCTTCAGATTCTCTTTAGTAAACTTATCCCCTAGGTACTTCCCATCCTCACCAATCAAATCCACTTGGAAGTACTCAAAGACTTTAGTGAGTGACCTCCCATAAGGAAAATCAGAGTCATTAGGATGAGCAGCGTGATACTCCATGGTTTTATCATGACATATGGGAGGCAAAGATGGGAAGCACCCCCTTTCAGGACCACAAAGATGTAGTATGCAAGGTAAGCTATCATGAAGTTTACTTGGTTCCTATGACTTGCTCTAGGAAGCAGGTTGAACTAAGCCAAGCGTACGAAAACTCAGGCGGCTACATTATAAGCAATCTTAGATAATGGATGATCTTTCTGTCCACATATGGTCTCAAAGATGACCTCCTGCATCCTAATGCTCAAATTTGGACCCAGGCCTTAATCCTTGGAGGGTTGTAAAAATGAGCACCCTCGACTGAGACACCCAAAATGGCCACCAGTAAATAATAGTCAAAACAATATCTACTCCCTTCACCAGACTGATAAGAGAGTACTGCCCATCCCTATAGGAATCCTCCCAGTTATAGTAGAAATACCGGATAAGGTTCTCATAGCATGGACTATCGGGGTAGAGCATGGGTTCCCAACCCAAGGCCTTGAACCTCTCTTGCATCTGATAATCTACAAAGTTCTCGGTCACCATAGTCTTTTCCATCATGACTGGTCGCTCAGAAAATATAGACTAGGCAACAGCTGCCTTTGTACTATGGAATAACTTATCATAGTTCGTAGGATCAAAGGAAGGGTTCCATACGGGTCGGGTTCAGTGATGAAGAGGAACCTAGGGTAGCATTCCTCCCCTGGGAGGTAGTAGTCTTCCTCCTTTAAGAGGAGGAGGCAGTCTCCTTACCTTTCCTAGATGACATCATGACAACACAAAAGGAGATGTGTAATTGAAATGAACAGGGAATGTGAAAATAATGAAATAAGTAGTATTTTAAAAAGGGGGGTGAGATGAACCCTATGAACAATGATATGAATGAGAGGACCTCCAAATGCATGGATAGATATCAAAATGCGATGGTATTAAAGAAATGAACTTGGAAGGAAATGAAAATTTTGTAATGAGGAAGTGAATAAGTGTGAGAACCTATTTAATGCACAAATGCAAATTGAAGGGAAGTGATAAGTACCATGATGATAGATGGTTACAATTGAATCATAGAAAAGGGATGGAAATCCCTAAACATTTAATTGAAGACAATAGAAATTATGCATGTGTAAAAGTGGAGACAATCTTAAGGAGAAAATCATGTATTCCCACAATGAAATTACTCAAACTATTTTTACAAGCCATTAATAGAGAATGGACATTATGATATTTGCATTCGTAGTGAAAAGCAAGGAAATGAAGAAAACCCCTCAAATTCTAAGGATTTGACCATAAAGGGGTAACTATATGTCAAAAGAGAGGAAACTTATGCACACGCAAGTGGAAATGATTACCCTACTATTGTGTGTGTGCATTGAGAGTGGGGAATAGCGTTTGAACCATCAATTTGAAGTAAAGGAGGAAAAATGAGAATAAAACCCTAAAACAGAGAATTTAGGCTAACAAACCATCAGTTTATTGGTTAATCAAGACCAACAAACAATGGAAAGCATAAACGGAACACCACATTACGAAGAAAATAAACAGTTCATGGAGAAGATGTAGTATATGAAGAGATTTAAAGTTCTATGGCAAAAGAACACCAAAAAACATGATTCTCAAAAAGAAAATGGAGAAAAGGAGAACTTACTAGTAGATTGAGGAGATGAAGCGGAGTTAGAACATTGATTTGTGAGTCAGATTGTGAGTTGAAGCAGGGGATGAGACCCTCAAATCACCCTAGTCGAAATTAGAAAGAAGAAAAAGAAGAAGTGGGAAATAAGAGTTTCAAAAACCCCTTTAAATTGGTCTCGGACGAGATCAGTGGGCCCCTGCCCAGCCTTACTCTCCGATCTTGCCCGTCAGTCTGAGTGCCAAGGCCCCAAATTGTCCTGTGTTGGAGATTTTAGTATTTTGCACCTTCTAGCCCCCAAATAGATGCCAATAGGGGTGTTTCACCACATAGATAACCATTGTTGCGAGATCAACTACACATTGATATTTAATGTGGGCATGTTTGGATATGTGGTGTGGTGCATCGATGTAGCCTATGATATGAAATGCATTGGTTGTAAATATATATATATATATATATGATGGGGCACTCAATCAATGCTTATATTTTGGAATAATCCAGGTACAGAACTGCATGATATGCACCAAATCCAGTGGTTGTGCTCGTGGTACATCTCGTGGTCGACCACCCATTTTTTGTGGTCCTCGACCCATGGGGCAATCCTCACATCCACCACCACAAGTGGATCATTATCTGGAACATGTTCTGGGTGACACACCCGTGGATAGAATTTCGAGTCCCTCACATGTCATCACTCCTGGTGATGTGGTGACACTTATACAACAGTCGTAAGGGGCTTTTCTGAAGCACTTGCTTTAGCAGCAATAAACCTTTATGGTTGCTATGCAACAATACTTGAACCCTACTCTATAAGGTCAACCTCCTAGAGGCCTCCATAGGGCCCTCCAATGGGGTTAGGTGTTAGAGTACAACTTAGAGGAACACTACCTAAGGTTACACCTCAAGATCAGCCAAGAGGTGCCCCTCCGATTCCACCATATGGCACTCCACCACCATTTATGATGCCTCCACCCTATTAGTACTATCCACCTTATCATCCACTAGCCATTACTAAGGCAAAAGTGGTTAAATCTTTTAATAAGTACATGCCACCAATTTTCACCAAGGTGTATAATGACCCATTGGAACCGGATCGATGGATCCAAGAGTTAGACAAAGTATTTGACATAGTAGAGTGCACAGAAGCATAGAAGCTTATATATGCTAGGTTGCAACTTAGAAATGAAGTTGATTCATGGTGGAAAGCTTCCAAGCCTATATTGATGGCAATTCACCCTGAGCCTACTTGGGAACAATTCTTTGAATTGTTCTTGTCAAATTACTATCCAAAAAGCTTCAAAGACCGTAAAGAAGCAGAGTTTATAGCACTTACTTAAAGAAGCAAATTTGTTCTGGAATATCAGAAATAGTTTGAAAGTCTATTCTATTTTGCTCTTAGCCATATGAGGACAGCTGAGGAAAAAGCCTAGAAATTTTTAAAGGGGTTAAAGACATCCATCGGTACGGTACTGGAGGTGTTGGATTTAACTGAATATGCATAGATTGTGCAAAAGGCTAAGATAATGGAAGATAAGTAGAAGGGAGAGCCATCCCTTACATAAGGATTGTGGAAGAGGGCAAACCCCTATGCTGATTTGGGTGGCCCGAGTAAGAGCTTTTGTGGATCATACTCCTATGGTTCCACCTATAGACAGCCCTATGGGTCTTTGGGTTATTCTTCTCGATAGACTAGTGGATCAGGCACTACATCTTTCCCTCCTAACACTAGTGTATTATTGCCTATGGCTTTGAGACCCTCTCATCCTCTGGTTGCACTAGGAACAATAAAGAGAGCTCCTGCTCTAGTTCAAGCACCACTGAGCCAATGCTATAATTGTCATTCATACGGGTACTTCGCCAAGGATTATCGATACCCAACCGTGGCACCACCTAATCGGCCCCCTATTCATATACCTATATTGACTCAGGGAAACCAGCTTTGGGGTAGGATGTATGCCTTAACAACTGAAGAGGCTGAAGCCAGTACAGAAGTAGTTGTAGGTACACTCTAATTAACAGACTTGTGATTAAAATTTGAGTAACCTGTTATACTTATATGCAATGCAATGCTAGGTGTCTTATCTATAATAGGTACACTTGCATATGTCTTATTCGATTATGGAGCTTTGCATTTATTTGTGTCTAAGAGATTTGCTAAGAAGCTTAATGTGTCATCTAAGACCTTAGAATGCAACTTAGTTGTTAGCACGCCTACCGGCAAGGTGGAACAGTTGAAAGAAGTGTGTGGGTCGTGTTCAGTTGAAATTAACAGAAAGGAACTGGATGTCTAGCTTATCAAATTCAACATGTAGAATTTTGATGTCATTCTGGGCATGGATTGGTTATCGACTCATCAAGCACATGTGATGTGTGCTAACAAACAAGTTAAAGTGTTAGATGATAAAGGAGAAGAGCTTGTATATCAAGCTGAAAGGTCAAGGTGACCTAGAAAAACTATTATATCTACCTTGCAGGTAGTGAAATTATTAGAAGATGTCATCAGGCTACCTTACATCAGTACTAGCTGTGGATGCAAAGGTTACTCCGCTGGATAAATTGGAGGTTGTCAAGGATTCCCTGATATTTTTCTAGATGATTTAACCCAGCTACCGCCTAACAGAGAATTGGAGTTTGCCATTGATCTAATTCCTGGAGCTACCCCAATGTCTAAAGCTCCATATAGAATGGCACCAGCCAAATTAAAAGAGCTATAGACACAGTTGGCAAGATTTGTTGAAAAAGGGGTTTACACACCCAAGTGTCTCACCTTGGGGTGCACCAGTCTTATTTTTCATGAAGAAGGATGGTAGTCTGCGTATGTGCATTGATTATCGAGAACTAAACAAGTTGATCATTAAGAACTGGTATCCATTGCTGTGCATTGATGATCTCTTCGATCAACTGCAAGGTGCTAGGGTGTTTACAAAGATTGATCTCAGGTCAGGTTATTACCAGCTCAAGATAAAGGGCAGTAATATATCAAAGATAGCCTTCAGAACCCGATATGGTCATTATGAATTCCTAGTGCTATCTTTGGGGCTAACCAATACACCAGCTACTTTTATGGATTTAATGAATCGGGTATTTCACGATGTCGTCGATAGGTAGGTCATCGTTTTCATTGATGTCATATTGATTTACTTGAGGTCGGAAGAAGAACATGCAAAACATCTGAGAATGGTGTTATAGAGATTAAAGGAACATCAGTTATATGCCAAATTCAGTAAATATGAATTTTGGCTCAAGCAAGTAGGATTCCTAGGACACGTGGTATCTGAGAATGGGATCGAGGTGGACCCAGAAAAAGTAAAAGTTGTAATAGAGTGGGAAGCACCCAAGAATGTAACAGAAATCAGAAGCTTCTTGGGCTTGGCAGGCTACTACTAGCGCTTTATTGAAAACTTTTCTTGGATTTCGTCGTCAATGACTAAGTTAACCATGAAAGGTGTAAAGTTTGAATGGTCAGAGGAGTGTGAAAATAGCTTCCAAGAGCTGAAGAAAAGGTTAGTGTCAGCTCCTGCATTAACCATTCCAAATGGTATAGGTGGGATGACAGTCTATACTGATGCATCCAAGATAGGGTTGGGTTGTGTTCTCATGCAACATGCCAAGGTGGTAGCATATGCATCCCAACAACTCAAGGAGTATAAGAAGAACTACCCCACTCATGATTTTGAACTAGCAGCAGTCATATTTTCATTGAAGATCTGACGTCATTACTTGTATGGGGAGAAGTGTGAAATATATAGTGATCACAAAAGTCATAAATACTTCTTCACCCATTGAGACTTAAATATGAGGCAGAGAAGATGGCTTGAGCTTATGAAGGACTATGATTGTGATATTCAATATCACCCAAGTAAGGTTAATGTGGTGGTGACACTCTAAGTCGGAAGGCTTAGATTGTATCACATTTGTACTTGGCTGTCAGTCCACAACTGATACAAGAGGCAATGTTAATGGATGAAATCCTTCTATATGAGGAAGCAACCTTGAAGCTAGAACATCAGTTAGACGATGTTAAGTAGTTGACTATATCCTTGTCAGCTTTATAGGTACATCCATCCATCAGAGAAGAGGTGATAGCGAAACAATTATTGGATCCTGAGCTACAAAGGATCATGCTACAAATTCAATAGTAGAAAATGAATGACCCTGGCTTCACAATAGACAATGACGGGGCATTATTATTTTGGGATAGGCTATGTGTGCCTGATGACATGGAGATATAGGATAAGATTGTGAAGGAAGCACACCGTTTCGAATACTCACTTCATCCTAGAAGTACAAAGATATATAAGGATCTTAAACAAAACAATTGGTGGCCAGCAATGAAGACCACTATTACCTTGTATATAGCAAAATGTCTCGTGTGTTTAAAGGTCAAGGCAAACTGGCATCGACCATATGGTACCTTGCATCCACTCCCCGTACACCCAAGGGAATGGATACAATTTGGGTGGTAGTTGATAGGCTTACCAAGACCGCTCATTTTGTTCTGATTAGGACCAATTACTCTATGGACAAGTTAGCCTAACTCTATATGGATAACATAGTCCATTTACATGGAGTATTGGTAAGCATTGTGTCAGATAGAGAACCAAGATTTACATCTAGATTCTGGAAGAGTCTCCAGCAAGCTTTGGGGACATAGGTGTATTTGAGTACCACTTTTCATCCATAGACTAATGGACAATCAGAGTGAACTACACATATACTGGAAGATATGATCAGGGCCTGTGCAATGGATATGTGTGGTAGTTGGGAAGAATATATACCTCTTATGGAGTTTACTCATAATAATAGCTATCAAACTACCATTGCGGTGGCTCCATATAAGGCATTTTATGGCAGAAAGAGCAGAACACCCCTATATTGGGATGAAGTAGGTGAGTGATGGATGCTTGGACCAGAAATGATACAGATGACGTACAACAAGGTTGATGTCATTTAGGAAAGAATTAAAGCAGTCCAATCACGCTAAAAGAACTATGTAGATAATCGCAGGAAAGATAATGAATTTCAAGAGGGGGAAAAGGTATTCCTCAAAATATCTCCTACCAAAGGGTTGCATAGATTCCATAGGAAAGGCAAGCTAAGTCTGAGGTATATTGGCCCATTGGAGATCTTGGCTCGAGTTGGCTCTGTAGCTTATATGTTGGCTCTTCCGCCTTCTCTCAGTAATGTTCAATGTGTTCCACGTGTCTATGCTGAAGTGGTACATCCATGATCCATCACATGTGCTACCCATGGAACCTGAATATTTAGAAGCTGATATGACCTATAAAGAGCAGCCTGCAGAAATTCTAGACCGTAAGATAAAGACTCTTCATAATCGCTCCATCACCTTTTTGAAAGTTCGATGGGAAAATCATTCACTTGAGGACGCATCTTAGGAGAAAGAGGATGACATCCAAGCCAAGTATCCTCATCTTTTCGGACAACAAGGTACTATAAATTCGAGGATGAAATTTTTAAAAAGGGGGTGGTAAATGTGATACCCTGCCTTCCATACCCGATCTAATTTTTTGGTTGGTTTGGTTTGGTCTTACCACGACGGGTACTTTATGAAGCATGGTGGTGGCAAGGGTGACTCTAAACTCTGGTTGGCCAAATGAGTTGGAGTCAGTGTCTAGTGAAGTTTGCATACCCAAGTTGTGCACTTGCATATATCACGAGGTCATGTATGCATAATAAAGGTACATAGCCATATTTTATGTCAAGTATGTATATTAAACTATTATCGGGAGTGAAATATGTGTCAGGGTCAAGCCCCATTGAAAATCACAATGTTTGGGCTAAGTTCTGGTCGATTGGTGGGTAGTCATTGGTGGGTTAAACCCACCAGTGAGACCTACCACTCTGGTGATTAGATATTTTACCCCACTATAAATAGCATTTATTACCTCTTTTTCACCTCATTTATTATTTACATGGTAGTTGAGAAAAGTAAAGAAGAGAGAGAAAAGAAAGAAATAAAAGAGAGGAAGGAAGAAGAAAACGGGGAAGGAGATGATTATTGTGTGTCGTCGGGGTTAGATCTCTTGAATCCGACACTGGATTAACGATCCTCATCTCGAGTTCTATGATTTTAGGAAAGTAAAGTCCATATTCCTTAAACCCTTATGAAACCCTAAGTGAAACCCTTTGATTTGGGTAGAAATCCTTTGGATCTTGCTATTATCTCTTGAGAATGTCAATCTCTAAGGTTTAATAAAGGTTCTATATGTTGTTTATGAAGGGTTTAAAGGAAGACTTGCAAGATTTGTGAAGCACTTGTTGATCTCTTGAGCTAAAGAGAAGATTTGGGGTTTTGAGGTGTTTTTGAGCAAAGAGGTATGTCACACCCCAATTCCAGTAGACCCAACTTACCATTAGGAATATCGGCACTGTGAGTAAGACATTTACCCATCTTACCAACCTACTAGGATCTCTGATAGCAATACCTTAACATTTTTACAATCTTGCATCACAAACCAACATAGGCAAAGGAATCAGAGCATAGTAGCAGAATTATAAATAAAATGGGGAAAACATCTAATGATAATATAATAGCGATAATCGAGTTATTCTGTTACAATCATCCATGACATATAATATAATGTAAAAAACAACATAAAATCCATAGTTATACCCAAGAGTATCAAAACATAATGTACAATCTCATAGTGTGATGTAAGCACAGTGATCCCAAGCACAGTCCTGATCGTGCTCTTTCACTTCTGGCATCCACCAATCGCTCACACCATACTCTGACTCAGAAGATACTGGGTCACCCACCATTGGCACCACGGTTCCTATATACGTGGGGTGAGCTTTCCAACTCACTCAGTGAGGGGTGGGGTCAAGCAGATCCAAGAAAGTTAATAGCAGTAATAATTTATAATGCATGATTGTGAAAATTAAACACATAGTCCATGATGCTCGTGATGCAGTTCATTTATTTATTATCCACCTAACAATACAAACTAAGTTGGTAAATGCTACTATGGTGCATTAGGCTACATCCTTCATCTCGGAACCGCCATCCACTACGCAAGGATATAAACCCTAACCGTGATTAGAAGCCTATTGGTCCCCGTATACATCCATGGGTCACCCAGTAAACCCCTGATAATGCCCTCCTGGCAGTCACGGTACTAGTACATCATCGGCCACGTTGAATAAGTTCCAACCCCTGCTACAATCACATCGTACCGTGGGTGTGGCATTTTGGAAAGGCACATCGAACATATCACAATGGGTTATCTAACACCTCAACCCCTATTGGAAAGGGTTCGTAGCATAGGGAGTGATACCTAACCACATATTCTATATGCTTTCATAGTGATACAGTTAGTTTGAATTACACGATATTGGCAAGACCTCAGCCACAAAGTGTAATCCATCTCCAAATATAGTCCCGGGTACACAATACTAGAGAGACCTTGGCCACAAAGTGAAACCCGAGACCGTTTACCTAATCTAGCATATATATCGTAATTGAGTATGGACTACATGACACTGGTACCAATCATCGGCCATGAAGCACATCTATTTTCAAATGCAGTCCCGGGGTATACGATACCAGCGAGACCTTGGCCACAAAGTGTAACCCGTGACTATAACACGTGTCCTTGGCCACATAATCAACGTATGAATACAACATACATACGATAATCATGGCACCTCAGCCATACCGGATTCTATCTCACACACACAACCAAACACACGGTGATCACAGCACAGATACCACCTCGACCACATCGGATCCCATCATACATCTCCATACAATTCATATCATAATTGTAAATGGAAAATGTAACATATCATCATCGCATTTGAGCAATTACAGTTGAATGTAGAGTTCTAAACATGTGAGAAATTTAATAATAATAAACATTTCAAAAATAAACACAGTTCATCCCTCATCTATTTTATGATCGGGTGTGTTCGGGTTCAAGTACGACCACCGATCGATCAATTCAATTCCAGCTTCAGGGCATGTGCACATCATTGTCCTAGACACAAGGGAATGGTACATTAATACATGTCAGAGACATCGAGAGAGACCCACACAGGTCACCCCAAAGGGTACAGACACTATTTCTAAGTGACAGTACTGTCACTGGAAACTGCCACCAGAAACAAGGCATTTCGACCAGAAATATCAGTCTTGTTTCCGGTGGAGGTGACAAAGAGCACATAAGGCTCCATGTCCACTGGAAATATGCCACCGGAAATAGACCCAATGGATCTACTGGGCTATTTTTGGTGGTGGTTTAGGGCAGTCCACCCAATTTGGGGTTTTCAGGCTCGGGCCCGATCGTTGGGATTTGTTCCATGGAGTTTGTAAGGAATGTTCCTAACATCATTCTAAGCCAAGAAAATTCAGATTCCACCGAGCCATTTGGGAGATACGTCAATCGAATAATTGAAACCCTAGTTGGTCTTTTGGCATTGCATGTTACCGAAGCTCACTGGGATTGGTTCGAGCTCAGCAACAACACCAGGAGGGTAGGACACTCATCCTACAACCTTAACAGGGTTTATACACCAAGATTCCATCCATACCTAGCTCTATCTAGGTCAAAATGAAGAGAGAGAATGGTATGGAGGCCTCCAACCTCCTTCTTCCCCTTCTTCTTCTTTCCTCTCCTCTTTCTCTCCTCTCCTAAGTTGGCCACAAGAAAAATGAGGAAATAAATCCTCATTTCCTAACTTATAACTTAAGTGGGCCTTAGGGTCTGTTTGGTTTGGACCTCTTTTGAACCAATCGGGTTAAAATGAAATTTAGGGCACGAGAACTCTCAAATTTAGGTCCATAAAGTGCCCACATCACGAGAAAGGTGTGGAGAATGATTTGGGATCATTCGGAGTCATTCATGATGCGAGTGGCGGGAACCACAAGCATCGAAATTTGGACAGTAGCCTGTCAATCCATCAAAAATAGGCACTGGATCCAGGCCCAGGCGGACCCCTACGATCATCTCCTGTATTACAGTTCAGCAATGATAGTCCATGGGTGGTCAGACATAATTCTTTTCCTAGCTTTTGTAGCCTCATTAAAAGGGGCCGCACTGGTGTGGATGTTGAACTTGAGGCCCCAGCCCATCCATAGCTATGAAGAATTGATAAGAGAATTCCACACATGTTTCCAAGTAAGTATGAAGCAAAAACAAACTATGCAAAATGTGATGAACATAAGGCAGGGAGCCAGGGAGACTGTAAGGGAGTTCCTTGCTTGATTCACCAAGACAATGCTGGAGATAAAAAACCTACCTGAAGGAGTGGCATATAGCATATTATGCAATGGAGTAATGCACCCTGATTTGGTCCAATCACTTGCCCTTGACTTACCAGAGACAATGCCTGAGTTGTTAAGTAGGAGCAATCAATTTGTCAACATGAAGTCTTAGCAGCCAGGAAGATAGCTGATAGGGGTGAGCAATCAGAGAAGGAGAAAAGGAGGCCCTCGAGGCCTAGGGATGACTCTCGTGAGCCAAAGAAGAATAGAACAGACCGACTGCTTAATACAATTGAACCCGAGCGATATGAGTTTGACCACTCGTGAACAAACTTGCTCTTGGAGATCCAAGACCAGAAGTATTTTCACTGGCCTAGGCCAATGGTAACCAAACCAGGGGAGAGGAACCACAACTGGTACCTTAACAAGTATTTGAAGCTGAAGTATGGTGGGAACTGAAGACTGGAAGTCTCTAAAAAGGGAAATTGATGAGCTCATCAGGGTAGGGTACCCTAACAAGTATTTAAAGCAGAAGTATGGTGGGAACTGGCCTGAGCAAAGGAGAAATGAGGTCAGGCCGAGCTACCCAAGGAGCCAGCCACGGACTGAGCTGACACATATGATAACCATCCTGTGGGTCCAGCCATCTTGACAATCATGGGCAAACCCACTGTGGAATCAGTTAAAATGGCCAAAGCTCACGAACGGTTCGTATGCATCATGGAATAGCCCGTCAAGACCCTCAAGTCGGATCTGCCCATTACATTCTCTAAGAAAGACCTGGAAGAGCTGAATTGGCCTCACAATGACACCGTCGTAATTCAGTTAGTGGTGGCTAACCACCCCTTCCACAGGGTCCTAGTGGACACAGGAGCATCCGTCGACCTAATATCCTATGAAGCTTTCATGAAACTGGGGCTTGGCACCAGAGCTTTGAAGTCAGCCCCAAGACCCTTGTACTGATTTTTGGGTACACTAGCTGAGATTGAAGGAGTAGTTGACCTGCCAGTAACCATCGGTCAGGGAGCTCAAATGACCACTACCATGGTCTCTTTCATGATCACCAAAATAGCCTCACCCTACAATGTAATCCTTGGCCGACCTGATCTCAATGGTCTTGGAGCGGTTGTGTCCACCAAGCATATGAAAGTCAAGTTCCCCACCAGCAATGGAATCGGGGAATGCAAGTCTAGCTAAAAGGAATCTCAGGAGTGCTATGCCAACTTCATAAAGTCTGTCAAGAAACCATACTTTGGCCTAGCATGTATGGTAGAAATCCTCGATTATCGCGATGAAAGCCTCCTAAACCAAGCCGAGCCAGTGGAATAGCTACTTAATGTCCCAATTACTGAGGTCAAGTCGTCAAAGACTATTCAGCTCAGAGCATTGCTGAGTTCCCAATGCCGCGATGAAATTTTGAACTTCCTTGGTGAAAACTCTGATATCTTCACGCGAAAGGCTTCTGATATGCCAAGCATGCCAAGGGTCATAGCTGAGCACAGTCTAGATGTTAACCCTAGCTTCAAGCCTATCCAACAGAAGTGCAGGAACTTTACAACTGAGAGAAGCACCATCATCAATGAGGAGGTTGATAAACTCCTAGTTGCAGGGTTTGTGAGGGAAGTAAAATACAACCTGGCTTGCCAATGTAGTCATGGTCCCGAAGTCCAATGGGAGGTGGAGGATTTACGCAGATTACACCGACCTAAACAAAGCCTATCTCAAGGACTGCTATCCCTTCCCCAGGATTGACTCCCTTATAAACTCAACTACAGGCCATGAGATGCTGACCTTCATGGATGCATACTCTGGTTATAACCAGATAAAGATGAAGGTGGAAGATGAGGAGAAGACAGCATTCCTCACCACTCAGGGTAACTACTGCTACACTTAATGCCTTTTGGCCTCAAGAATATAGGAGTCATTTACCAAAGGATGGTGAATACAATGTTTCAAAGCCAGATCGGAAGAAACATGGAAGTCTACATCGATGACATGCTAATCAAGAGTGCAAAAGGAGCTAATCATGTGCTAGATCTGAAGGAAGCCTTCAATGTCCTGCGGTAAAACCAGATGAGGCTGAATCCTATCAAGTGTGCATCCGGAGTGACCTCTGGAAAGTTCCTGGGCTTCCTAGTATTACAAAGGGGAATAGAGGTAAACTCCTCCAAAATTGAGTCCATTTAAGAAATGCACCCACTAAGAAACATCTGTGAAGTTCAGAAGTTAACGTGGTGCCTGGCTGCACTGATTAGGTTCCTGTCCCAGGCCAGAGACAAGTGTCTTCCCTTCTTCAAATTGTTGAAAGGAGGAAAAGGACACCAACAATTTTATTGAACGGACGAATGTGAAGTGGGTTTTGAAGAAGTCAAAGCCTACCTGACCAAGCCTCCTTTGTTGAACCAACCAAAGCCAGGAGAGACGCCACAACTTTATCTTGCTACATCCCCGATAGCAGTTAGCGTGGTTCTCATGTGCTCCTCGACGCAAAAACATGGTACCCAGGAATTGAGAAGTTTGCATTACCATTGGTCATAGCAGCCAGGAAGTTGAGGCCTTACTTCCAAGCACACACCATAGTTGTACTGATAGATCAGCCACTGAGGAAGTCACTTCATAGCCCTAGCATAACAGGACGAATGGTGAACTGGGTTGTTGAGTTAAGTGAGCATATCATTGAATTTCAACCAAGGAGTGCAATCAAGGGCCAGACACTGGCAGATTTCTTGGTAGAATGCACACAGACAAAGGAAGAGGCAGAGGCAGAGGCCGAGCCGAACACAAAGTGGAAGCTCTTCGTTAATGGATCCAGCACCTCAGCAAGGAGCGACATAGGACTTGTGCTACAGAGTCCAGAGAAATTTATGATACAGTACACCCTTAGATTTGCATTCCCTGCAAAAAAAAATTAAGCAGAGTATGAGGCTCTGATAGTGGGAATCAAGTTGGCAAAGGCGATAATGGAAAATGACCTAATTGCATATAGTGACTCCCAACTGATTGTGAACTAGGTCAATAGACATTATGAGGCCAAAGAAGAAAGAATGATAAAATACCTGAAGGAAGCTCGTTGCTTGATCAACGGATTCAACGTATTTGAAATGGTATAAGTTTCTTGAGAAGAAAATGCAGTGGCAGACGCCCTATCCAAACTCGCCAGAGCGGAATTTAATGACTGTGCAAGTCCGGTATACTTTGAAGTGCTAGAAAATTGACATACACACATGAAATGATATACTGCAATGACCTGCAATCGGCCTAGCTGAGCTGGATGGACTGCTTCACAGGGTACTTGCGAGACGGGAACCTCCCAGGAGATCAAACAGAAGCAAGAGTGGTTAAGAGAAGAGCAGCCAACAATACCCTTCAAGGAGGAGTGTTATACAAGAGGGCAATCTCCTGGCTCCTGCTGAAATGCCTCACTCTGAGCTTAACAGAAGAGGCACTAAGAGAGGTCCATGAGGGAATCTACGAAAGCCATATGGGTGGAAGAGCACTAGCCTACAAGGTATTGCGCCAAGGATTCTATTGGCCAAAGATGCAGTAGGATGCAATGAAGTTTGTCCGATGATGCTTCAAGTGTCAAGTTCACACCCTGATACCACATGTCCCTGCCATGAAACTCAGCTCCATAATCTTCCCGATTCAATTTGAAATATGGGGAATGGACATCCTGGGACAATTCAAGAAGGGCAGGGGAGGCATCCAATTTCTGATTGTTGCCATTGACTACTTCACCAAGTGGGTGAAAGCGCATCCCCTAGCAAGGATTATTGAGTAGGCAATAGAAAGGTTTGTAAAGGACGATGTCATATGCCGCTACGGTGTCCCAAAGGTGCTAGTAACCGATAATGGATGACATTTTGACAATCAGAAGTTCAGACTCTTCTGCAATAACTTCAACATTGATTTTTGAAACACTGCAGTTGGACACCCATAGTCAAATGACCAGGCAAAAAAGGCCAACCACACACTTTTGAATGGAATCAAAAAAAGGTTGGATCAAGAGAAGAAAAATTGGGCTGACCAACTACTCAGTGTGCTCTGGGCCTATCACACCTCAGCTCGAACCCCCACAAAGGAAACACCTTTCCGGCTGGCATATGGGACTAAAGCCTTGGCCCCTATGGAGATAACCCAAGCTTCATTCCGCCGAATAGTGTTTGATGCATCACAAAATGAGGCAAGGCTCCAATCGAACATCGACATCATAGATGAAGTCTGAGAAGAATCTCTAGTTTGAAATGAAGCCTATAAGCAAGAGGTGTGACATTATCACCACTGAAAGGTTTGGCCATGGGGATTCATAGCAGGAGACCTAGTCCTCAGAAAAGCAATGGCAGAAGACCCGAGAAATGAAGGAAAGCTAAGTGCAAACTGGGAAGGCCTTTATATAGTCTCCAAAGTGGTTCACCCTGGTAGTTACCATTTGCAGACTCAGGGGGGTAAAGCCATACCAAGGGCATGGAATGTCGAGAACCTCAAAAAAAATTTCAATAGTCACATTGAAGTCCCGCAACGATCAGGTTTTCCTCTTATAGTTTTAATGTTTTCAGTACTGTAGGTTTCATTACAATATTTAATTTTATTCATGGAACGGATTAGACTTTATTTCAAAGCAATGTATTCATCACAAGTGCATGCCATTGAATGAAAGACGAAGAGTTTTCCATTTATACTTATTGCTCTAAGACTGAGCCCTAGCTCGGCGCTACTAAGACCAAACCTAGGTTTGGCACCTCAGGACCTTAACATCTAATGCACAAAGATCGAGCTCCAGCTCAGCACTCACAAAGATCAAGCCTAGCTTGGCATCTCTTAAGATCGAGCTCTAGCTCAGTACCCATCAAGATCGAGCTCCAGCTCAGCACTTATCAAGACCAAGCTCTAACTCGACACCTCTTAAGATCGAGCTCTAGCTTGACAACATCTAAGGCTGAGTCCTAGCTCGGTGCTACCAAGACCAAACCCAGGTTTGGCACCTCAAGACCTTAACATCTAAGGCACAAAGATCGAGCTCTAGCTCAGCACTCATAAAGACTGAGCCCCAGCTCGGCATCTCTTAAGACTGAGCTCCAGCTCGGCACTCATCAAAGATCAAGCCCCAGCTCAACATCTCTTAAGATCGAGCTCCAGCTTGCCACCCATCAAGATTGAGCTCCAGCTCAGCGCTCATCAAAGACCAAGCCCCGACTCGACATCTCTTAA
The DNA here is from genome assembly GCF_013358625.1 of Macadamia integrifolia. Classification (NCBI taxonomy): domain Eukaryota; kingdom Viridiplantae; phylum Streptophyta; class Magnoliopsida; order Proteales; family Proteaceae; genus Macadamia; species Macadamia integrifolia. The sequence goes on along the minus strand of NW_024868413.1, from coordinate 4,913 downwards.
GACTGAGCTCCAGCTCAGCACCCATCAAGATTGAGCTCCAACTCGGCACTCATCAAGATCGAGCTCTAGCTCGGTAACATCTAAGACTGAGCCCCAGGTTGGTGCTACCAAGACCAAACCTAGGTTTGGCACCTTAAGAACTTAACATCTAAGGCACAAAGATCGAGCTCCAGCTCGACACTCACAAAGACCAAGCCCCAGCTTGGCATCTCTTAAGACCGAGCCCCAGCTTAGCATCTCTTAAGACTGTGATCCAGCTCGGCACCCATCAAGACCGAGTTCCAACTTGGCACTAATCAAAATCGAGCTCCAGCTAGATAACATCTAAGACTAAGCCCCAGCTCGGTGCTACCAAGACCAAACCTTGGTTTGGCACCTCAAGACATCTTAGGCATCAAGACCAAGCCCCAGCTCGGTACCTCTTAAAATCGAGCCCTTGCTCAGCACCCATTAAGACCGAGCTCCAGCTCACCCACATCTAAGATCGAGCCCCAGCTCGGCACTACCAAGACCAAATCCAGGTTTGACACCTCAAAAATTCATCACCCAAGGCGCTAAGGCCGAGCCTTAGCTCAGCATCACTATGGTCCAAGTTTAGGTATAACTCTTTAGAAGATAGTAAGATGTACAAGATAAATCTGAGCTCAACTAGATGATGGAACAGCTTACAAGGAAACAAAAAAGGCACAATGACTGAAAAAGGGAAAACATTTCTCATTAATAAGAGAGGGTAAAAACCCTTAAAATTACATTACTCCCGAAGGAGACATTTACATTAAAAAGAAAAAGGAACAAGAAAGAATAAAAGAAGAAAATTAGCATCAAAATTACAGGGCTTGGGGGGCTAGTCTGGGGGGCTGGTTGGTCCATGGGCTTAGCTCCTCACTTGGTTGAGTCCTTGGGGTCGGCTTGGTTAACCTCTTCACCAACGTCGGCCTAGTCATCGAGTTGGACTAAAGGAGTGGGGGCTGGAGCACACTACTCATAACCTGACAAATCATAGTCTGGCATTTTGCTGAGGATGAATTGAATAGAGTTGTTTGAGCCAACATTGAATGAGGCAACTTTGATATTGACCAACCACTGCTGACCCACCACAGAGTTCAGCCACCTCTCAGCCATGATCTCATCATAAGCCATCAGCTTTTCACTCAGCTCAGCAATTTGAGCTGCCTGCTCTACCTCTTTCTTCTTACTAACGTCTTGGGTCTTGGCCGGCTCACTTTAAAGCATGTCCTTCCCCTTCACTAGATCGTTGTTAACCACAAGCAGCTTGGCGACCTTGTGGGCCAGCTCATCAGCCCTCTCTTCAGCCTCTCTTGCCCATTGCTCCTCAAAATAGTCCTTCTTCAATTCATTCTCCACTTACCCCATGGCTATCTATAGATCTCCGTGGACACAGTTCAGCTCAATCTCAGTCCTTTCACAGGCAGCAGCCATGTTCTCAAACCATTGGGCAGCCTCCACCTTAAAGGTAAGGCTCTGCAAAGGCCCAATAGGGTGGTTAGAAGTGCTTAAGACATCAAAGAAAGTACAGGAGAAAGACTGAGTATACTCACGTCACCCATCCGCACATAGATCTGATCCACGAAGTTAATGTCAAATAACTTCTTTGCACGGGCAATATCCCTCCTTGGACGGCTCTGACGACACCAGACCCAGGCGCTGCTGGGGTCCAGCAAGGTGCCATTCTCCATCAAGTCCTCCCATGGGCCTAGGAGTTGCTTCCCTATCTGAGCCACCTTGGGAGGGTTACCGTGATGTGCCCCATCAATAGGCAAGCACCTCCTCTTCTAGCCCTCTTGGCCCTTTGTAGCCCGGACTGGAGTACGGGTCTACCCCGGGCCCTTGCCCCCTAAAGGACATGCTGGCCCCTTATCCTTGGTTGAGCTCGGGGCACCGTGCCGAGCAGTGTACTGAACTGAAGGGGATACCACCTTATTGACTTGGCCGCTATCATAATTGGTGAGGCCATGTGACCCGCGCCAAGGGGTGGAGTGGTCTTCACACCAGAGCTTGGGCTCGACACGCCCTTGCCCTTGTCCATGTGCTTCTTGGTGGCCTGCTTGGCCGTCTCCTTCTTCCTCACCTCTGCCGCTGTTGTGGCAAGTGCCTTATTGTTAACTATCACATTCACCAGTACAAAATGGAGACAAGATCGAGCTACGTTAGTACAGGTGCCGTGCTGAGCAAAGGACTACACGGCTCAATTAAGACCCTCACTAGGGACTTCACTCAGCTCCCACTCTGGGAGGAAGTCGTCATCCTATAGCATCCGAACATACATAGTTTCCCCGCCCAAACACATTTTATAGTTTTAGAGATCAGCCGCAGATAGCTTAGGAGCTTGATTCAACATCGACAGAGTAGGCTTTGCCTAGCTGCTCTTGAAGGGGTTCCCCTCCATGGCCATATAGAAGTACCTCTCCTTTCATTTCTTCACTGAGGAGGGCATGTTGATAAACATCTTCAAATCGTTGTAGGGATCATCCCTGTCCCTCTTGGTGAAGTAGTACCACCCCAAGGTGTGCCTCTTTATTAAGAACATCTTATGAAAGACCTCTAACATCGTAATTCAACCCAAAGGGGAGAATAGTGTGCTAGGAGTTCAGGGTGAGTTGGCTCAGGGTGAAACACCAGTACTCTAGAACTGAGCTGACCAGCTCAGGCATCAGAATCCTACGTCCACTCTGAAAGGTGACGTCATAGAGGGCCACCTCATCCCCTGAGGCATCTACATCTCATCTTCATCCGGGACGCATATCACCACATAATCGGGGATATCATACCGACCCCAGATCAAGTCTTGGACTTTGGGCGTAAGTATGCTCTGGGTATTGACAGTAGTCTTCTTTTCACTGGAGGATGAAGCAGAGCCTTCGCCCTTAAACTCTGCTAGGCCTGCCTTAGGGACTTTAGTGCCTGATGGCCTTACCATCGAAGTGCTCGTAGCTGTGGCATTGGGGGCTGAGCTGGGGTAATCGAGCCAAGATCGCCCCTAGTCAGGTCGGCTATAGACGAGACCACCTCGATAGACTCAGTGCCTAAGTTACTACCAGAGCATGAGCTACCACCAGAGCCTGAGCTGTAGCTAGAGTCTAGATCGCTTGAAGTGTCATTATGGAAGGACAAATGATCAGGAGTAGGACACTCTGGGTAGGTTTCCCCAGGCCTTATAGCCATCAAGGGGGCTTCGTTCGTCGAATCAGGGTCACGCTCAGACTCCATGTCGAGATCACTAAGATTGATGCTAGGAAAAATGGAGGGCTAAGCGGAAGAAGAACGATGAGTCACAAACATAGTATGATCTTACTTACTGGTTGGAGAATGAGCTGATGAAGATAAGCTCATTGGAGAAACTGGTTGGTTGATGTCAAGACACTGGGCTGCGCTGAGACTCTAAGGATGATTGCGCCGAGGCTGGGAGTGAGCTGAACTGACTTTATCACTCAAACAAATGCGAAGTCTGCTAGGAAGAAATGAGTCTTATTTATAGGAGAAGTCTATAGAAAATGGACAGCTGGATCTGGTCGAGATTAATGGTCACCAAAAGTGGTCGCTTCACCTGCCTGAAGTGAAGTTACGGCGTAGTAACACGCGGCAGAAGCAGCGCGTTTCACGCTGAACAAATGGTGCATGTGCACGAAAGTCAACTAAATTGAATGCTCAGCTTCCGATCGAAACTGCTAGAGTTGGGGGCTAGTGATGAGGGGAAATATGTCCCTGACCATAGCACGGCCAAGCATGTTTGAACACCTCATGCCGAATAGCCACCTCGGCCCCGCATCAGGTCGACCTACCACCTTAACTCCTCCTCTTACCGAACTATCACCTAGGCCCCTTCGTAGGCCGACTGCCACCTAGGCCCCTCCTTAGGCTGAGCAACCACCTCGGCCCCTCCTCAAGCAAACCTGGAAACTCAGCCCCTACTCAGGCTGACTTGCCACCTCAGTTTGGCATCATCAGGCAGGGCTCCCAGAAATGTGCTATCATCCACTCCTACATTCAAGGAACATAATCCCTGATCACAAGGGCAGGACTCTATCCACTACACATCATCAGAGACATTCACCCCTCCTATGACTAACACTTCTGAGATAGGAGGGGAATACTCCAGAAGTATGCCCTAGGTTCTGGAATATTCCTAGTATCAGAGATCCATTCCTCTCAAGGAATCTGCGCCTAGTAGGACTCTCCATGAATGTCTCCTTTTCTCCCTCCATGTGTAGCCTATAAATACCAAGGTAACCTCCTCCGCAAGGGGATCGATCACTTCTTTTGACTGAAAACTCTCTTGAGTATCTGTTGTGGAAAGATTTGACTTAGGCATTGGAAAGTCCCCCGTTGGGTCATCCCAGCTCTCCCTGTCTTCTCTTTTGTGCATATCTGCTAGAACATTAGGAGTTGCGAGGAAGATCACCCAGTCAATTTTTACCACATCTGAAACCTATACTTATCTTGGGTGGACTAGTGATCCGGAGTCACACCAGAGACTAAGAAATTGACAATGTCGGCAAACCATGGTTCATTGGACATTGTTAGCAACTATTCATCAGGAAAATTCTCGTTGACTGGAGAATCGACAGTCAAGGAATTGGGAAGCCAAGAATAAATGGTCTGCAACAAGGTTTTCACTTTCTTTCTTGTCCCTAATTTCCAAATCAAACTCTTGCAAAAGTAAAACCCACCTAATGCGATGGGCTTTGGCATCCTTCTTCTAAACAAGGTATCTAAGAGCAGAATGATCAGTATACACCACCACATATGACCAACTAAGTAAGACCGAAACTTTTCTAATGCAAATACAACAGCTAAAAATTCTTTTTCAGTGGTAGTATAGTTGAGTTGTGCATCATTTAGGGTCCTACTAGCATAGTAAATGACAGTTGGCATCTTATTAACCTTTAGCCCAA